>NW_027099083.1:0-70385 GCF_037042795.1 Molothrus aeneus | reverse complement strand
CATTCTTGCCAAACTCTTTGCAGACCCCCGTGCAAGCTTTAGAAGAAGATTTTGGATGTTTTCTTTCCTGGCAGAGTTTCTCCTTGCAAGATATGGTGGAAAAGCTTTTTGCTGAGTGTAGAGCGGCAAGACACGCAGAAGACGCAGATACGCAGCTCTCCGAAGCTAAGTGCCGGTCCCGGGCTTCTTTCGGCACAAACCGCTCTCAGGAGCTCCCTGCGCTCGCCACAATGCTCTGTGTGCGAAGAAGCCGCTTCTTCGCCTCCGGGAGAATCGGCGAGCGGCAGCTTCCCAAAGGCGAAGATGCAAGCTGCAGCACACAGGCACAGTGTGGGCAGCCTTCAGACTTAGAGAAAACAGTACTTTACCACTCTCCTGCCTTTTCCATGGTTATTCTATTGGAAAAGAACGAGTTTGGACAACTACCTTTCATTCTTGCCAAACTCTTTGCAGACCCCCGTGCAAGCTTTAGAACAAGATTTTGGATGTTTTCTTTCCTGGCAGAGTTTCTCCTTGCAAGATATGGTGGAAAAGCTTTTTGCTGAGTGTAGAGCGGCAAGACACGCAGAAGACGCAGATACGCAGCTCTCCGAAGCTAAGTGCCGGTCCCGGGCTTCTTTCGGCACAAACCGCTCTCAGGAGCTCCCTGCGCTCGCCACAATGCTCTGTGTGCGAAGAAGCCGCTTCTTCGCCTCCGGGAGAATCGGCGAGCGGCAGCTTCCCAAAGGCGAAGATGCAAGCTGCAGCACGCAGGCACAGTGTGGGCAGCCTTCAGACTTAGAGAAAACAGTACTTTACCACTCTCCTGCCTTTTCCATGGTTATTCTATTGGAAAAGAACGAGTTTTGGACAACTACCTTTCATTCTTGCCAAACGCTTTGCAGACCCCCTTGCAAGCTTTAGAACAAGATTTTGGATGTTTTCTTTCCTGGCAGAGTTTCTCCTTGCAAGATATGGTGGAAAAGCTTTTTGCTGAGTGTAGAGCGGCAAGACACGCAGAAGACGCAGATACGCAGCTCTCCGAAGCTAAGTGCCGGTCCCGGGCTTCTTTCGGCACAAACCGCTCTCAGGAGCTCCCTGCGCTCGCCACAATGCTCTGTGTGCGAAGAAGCCGCTTCTTCGCCTCCGGGAGAATCGGCGAGCGGCAGCTTCCCAAAGGCGAAGATGCAAGCTGCAGCACACAGGCACAGTGTGGGCAGCCTTCAGACTTAGAGAAAACAGTACTTTACCACTCTCCTGCCTTTTCCATGGTTATTCTATTGGAAAAGAACGAGTTTTGGACAACTACCTTTCATTCTTGCCAAACTCTTTGCAGACCCCCGTGCAAGCTTTAGAACAAGATTTTGGATGTTTTCTTTCCTGGCAGAGTTTCTCCTTGCAAGATATGGTGGAAAAGCTTTTTGCTGAGTGTAGAGCGGCAAGACACGCAGAAGACGCAGATACGCAGCTCTCCGAAGCTAAGTGCCGGTCCCGGGCTTCTTTCGGCACAAACCGCTCTCAGGAGCTCCCTGCGCTCGCCACAATGCTCTGTGTGCGAAGAAGCCGCTTCTTCGCCTCCGGGAGAATCGGCGAGCGGCAGCTTCCCAAAGGCGAAGATGCAAGCTGCAGCACACAGGCACAGTGTGGGCAGCCTTCAGACTTCGAGAAAACAGTACTTTACCACTCTCCTGCCTTTTCCATGGTTATTCTATTGGAAAAGAACGAGTTTTGGACAACTACCTTTCATTCTTGCCAAACTCTTTGCAGACCCCCGTGCAAGCTTTAGAACAAGATTTTGGATGTTTTCTTTCCTGGCAGAGTTTCTCCTTGCAAGATATGGTGGAAAAGCTTTTTGCTGAGTGTAGAGCGGCAAGACACGCAGAAGACGCAGATACGCAGCTCTCCGAAGCTAAGTGCCGGTCCCGGGCTTCTTTCGGCACAAACCGCTCTCAGGAGCTCCCTGCGCTCGCCACAATGCTCTGTGTGCGAAGAAGCCGCTTCTTCGCCTCCGGGAGAATCGGCGAGCGGCAGCTTCCCAAAGGCGAAGATGCAAGCTGCAGCACACAGGCACAGTGTGGGCAGCCTTCAGACTTAGAGAAAACAGTACTTTACCACTCTCCTGCCTTTTCCATGGTTATTCTATTGGAAAAGAACGAGTTTTGGACAACTACCTTTCATTCTTGCCAAACTCTTTGCAGACCCCCGTGCAAGCTTTAGAACAAGATTTTGGATGTTTTCTTTCCTGGCAGAGTTTCTCCTTGCAAGATATGGTGGAAAAGCTTTTTGCTGAGTGTAGAGCGGCAAGACACGCAGAAGACGCAGATACGCAGCTCTCCGAAGCTAAGTGCCGGTCCCGGGCTTCTTTCGGCACAAACCGCTCTCAGGAGCTCCCTGCGCTCGCCACAATGCTCTGTGTGCGAAGAAGCCGCTTCTTCGCCTCCGGGAGAATCGGCGAGCGGCAGCTTCCCAAAGGCGAAGATGCAAGCTGCAGCACACAGGCACAGTGTGGGCAGCCTTCAGACTTAGAGAAAACAGTACTTTACCACTCTCCTGCCTTTTCCATGGTTATTCTATTGGAAAAGAACGAGTTTTGGACAACTACCTTTCATTCTTGCCAAACTCTTTGCAGACCCCCGTGCAAGCTTTAGAACAAGATTTTGGATGTTTTCTTTCCTGGCAGAGTTTCTCCTTGCAAGATATGGTGGAAAAGCTTTTTGCTGAGTGTAGAGCGGCAAGACACGCAGAAGACGCAGATACGCAGCTCTCCGAAGCTAAGTGCCGGTCCCGGGCTTCTTTCGGCACAAACCGCTCTCAGGAGCTCCCTGCGCTCGCCACAATGCTCTGTGTGCGAAGAAGCCGCTTCTTCGCCTCCGGGAGAATCGGCGAGCGGCAGCTTCCCAAAGGCGAAGATGCAAGCTGCAGCACGCAGGCACAGTGTGGGCAGCCTTCAGACTTAGAGAAAACAGTACTTTACCACTCTCCTGCCTTTTCCATGGTTATTCTATTGGAAAAGAACGAGTTTTGGACAACTACCTTTCATTCTTGCCAAACGCTTTGCAGACCCCCGTGCAAGCTTTAGAACAAGATTTTGGATGTTTTCTTTCCTGGCAGAGTTTCTCCTTGCAAGATATGGTGGAAAAGCTTTTGGCTGAGTGTAGAGCGGCAAGACACGCAGAAGACGCAGATACGCAGCTCTCCGAAGCTAAGTGCCGGTCCCGGGCTTCTTTCGGCACAAACCGCTCTCAGGAGCTCCCTGCGCTCGCCACAATGCTCTGTGTGCGAAGAAGCCGCTTCTTCGCCTCCGGGAGAATCGGCGAGCGGCAGCTTCCCAAAGGCGAAGATGCAAGCTGCAGCACACAGGCACAGTGTGGGCAGCCTTCAGACTTAGAGAAAACAGTACTTTACCACTCTCCTGCCTTTTCCATGGTTATTCTATTGGAAAAGAACGAGTTTTGGACAACTACCTTTCATTCTTGCCAAACTCTTTGCAGACCCCCGTGCAAGCTTTAGAACAAGATTTTGGATGTTTTCTTTCCTGGCAGAGTTTCTCCTTGCAAGATATGGTGGAAAAGCTTTTTGCTGAGTGTAGAGCGGCAAGACACGCAGAAGACGCAGATACGCAGCTCTCCGAAGCTAAGTGCCGGTCCCGGGCTTCTTTCGGCACAAACCGCTCTCAGGAGCTCCCTGCGCTCGCCACAATGCTCTGTGTGCGAAGAAGCCGCTTCTTCGCCTCCGGGAGAATCGGCGAGCGGCAGCTTCCCAAAGGCGAAGATGCAAGCTGCAGCACACAGGCACAGTGTGGGCAGCCTTCAGACTTCGAGAAAACAGTACTTTACCACTCTCCTGCCTTTCCATGGTTATTCTATTGGAAAAGAACGAGTTTTGGACAACTACCTTTCATTCTTGCCAAACTCTTTGCAGACCCCCGTGCAAGCTTTAGAACAAGATTTTGGATGTTTTCTTTCCTGGCAGAGTTTCTCCTTGCAAGATATGGTGGAAAAGCTTTTTGCTGAGTGTAGAGCGGCAAGACACGCAGAAGACGCAGATACGCAGCTCTCTGAAGCTAAGTGCCGGTCCCGGGCTTCTTTCGGCACAAACCGCTCTCAGGAGCTCCCTGCGCTCGCCACAATGCTCTGTGTGCGAAGAAGCCGCTTCTTCGCCTCCGGAGAATCGGCGAGCGGCAGCTTCCCAAAGGCGAAGATGCAAGCTGCAGCACACAGGCACAGTGTGGGCAGCCTTCAGACTTAGAGAAAAACAGTACTTTACCACTCTCCTGCCTTTTCCATGGTTATTCTATTGGAAAAGAACGAGTTTTGGACAACTACCTTTCATTCTTGCCAAACTCTTTGCAGACCCCCTTGCAAGCTTTAGAACAAGATTTTGGATGTTTTCTTTCCTGGCAGAGTTTCTCCTTGCAAGATATGGTGGAAAAGCTTTTTGCTGAGTGTAGAGCGGCAAGACACGCAGAAGACGCAGATACGCAGCTCTCCGAAGCTAAGTGCCGGTCCCGGGCTTCTTTCGGCACAAACCGCTCTCAGGAGCTCCCTGCGCTCGCCACAATGCTCTGTGTGCGAAGAAGCCGCTTCTTCGCCTCCGGGAGAATCGGCGAGCGGCAGCTTCCCAAAGGCGAAGATGCAAGCTGCAGCACGCAGGCACAGTGTGGGCAGCCTTCAGACTTAGAGAAAACAGTACTTTACCACTCTCCTGCCTTTTCCATGGTTATTCTATTGGAAAAGAACGAGTTTTGGACAACTACCTTTCATTCTTGCCAAACTCTTTGCAGACCCTCGTGCAAGCTTTAGAACAAGTTTTTGGATGTTTTCTTTCCTGGCAGAGTTTCTCCTTGCAAGATAGGTGGAAAAGCTTTTTGCTGAGTGTAGAGCGGCAAGACACGCAGAAGACGCAGATACGCAGCTCTCCGAAGCTAAGTGCCGGTCCCGGGCTTCTTTCGGCACAAACCGCTCTCAGGAGCTCCCTGCGCTCGCCACAATGCTCTGTGTGCGAAGAAGCCGCTTCTTCGCCTCCGGGAGAATCGGCGAGCGGCAGCTTCCCAAAGGCGAAGATGCAAGCTGCAGCACGCAGGCACAGTGTGGGCAGCCTTCAGACTTAGAGAAAACAGTACTTTACCACTCTCCTGCCTTTTCCATGGTTATTCTATTGGAAAAGAACGAGTTTTGGACAACTACCTTTCATTCTTGCCAAACTCTTTGCAGACCCCCGTGCAAGCTTTAGAACAAGATTTTGGATGTTTTCTTTCCTGGCAGAGTTTCTCCTTGCAAGATATGGTGGAAAAGCTTTTTGCTGAGTGTAGAGCGGCAAGACACGCAGAAGACGCAGATACACAGCTCTCCGAAGCTAAGTGCCGGTCCCGGGCTTCTTTCGGCACAAACCGCTCTCAGGAGCTCCCTGCGCTCGCCACAATGCTCTGTGTGCGAAGAAGCCGCTTCTTCGCCTCCGGGAGAATCGGCGAGCGGCAGCTTCCCAAAGGCGAAGATGCAAGCTGCAGCACACAGGCACAGTGTGGGCAGCCTTCAGACTTAGAGAAAACAGTACTTTACCACTCTCCTGCCTTTTCCATGGTTATTCTATTGGAAAAGAAGGAGTTTTGGACAACTACCTTTCATTCTTGCCAAACTCTTTGCAGACCCCCGTGCAAGCTTTAGAACAAGATTTTGGATGTTTTCTTTCCTGGCAGAGTTTCTCCTTGCAAGATATGGTGGAAAAGCTTTTTGCTGAGTGTAGAGCGGCAAGACACGCAGAAGACGCAGATACGCAGCTCTCCGAAGCTAAGTGCCGGTCCCGGGCTTCTTTCGGCACAAACCGCTCTCAGGAGCTCCCTGCGCTCGCCACAATGCTCTGTGTGCGAAGAAGCCGCTTCTTCGCCTCCGGGAGAATCGGCGAGCGGCAGCTTCCCAAAGGCGAAGATGCAAGCTGCAGCACGCAGGCACAGTGTGGGCAGCCTTCAGACTTAGAGAAAACAGTACTTTACCACTCTCCTGCCTTTTCCATGGTTATTCTATTGGAAAAGAACGAGTTTTGGACAACTACCTTTCATTCTTGCCAAACTCTTTGCAGACCCCCGTGCAAGCTTTAGAACAAGATTTTGGATGTTTTCTTTCCTGGCAGAGTTTCTCCTTGCAAGATATGGTGGAAAAGCTTTTTGCTGAGTGTAGAGCGGCAAGACACGCAGAAGACGCAGATACGCAGCTCTCCGAAGCTAAGTGCCGGTCCCGGGCTTCTTTCGGCACAAACCGCTCTCAGGAGCTCCCTGCGCTCGCCACAATGCTCTGTGTGCGAAGAAGCCGCTTCTTCGCCTCCGGGAGAATCGGCGAGCGGCAGCTTCCCAAAGGCGAAGATGCAAGCTGCAGCACACAGGCACAGTGTGGGCAGCCTTCAGACTTAGAGAAAACAGTACTTTACCACTCTCCTGCCTTTTCCATGGTTATTCTATTGGAAAAGAACGAGTTTTGGACAACTACCTTTCATTCTTGCCAAACTCTTTGCAGACCTCCGTGCAAGCTTTAGAACAAGATTTTGGATGTTTTCTTTCCTGGCAGAGTTTCTCCTTGCAAGATATGGTGGAAAAGCTTTTTGCTGAGTGTAGAGCGGCAAGACACGCAGAAGACGCAGATACGCAGCTCTCCGAAGCTAAGTGCCGGTCCCGGGCTTCTTTCGGCACAAACCGCTCTCAGGAGCTCCCTGCGCTCGCCACAATGCTCTGTGTGCGAAGAAGCCGCTTCTTCGCCTCCGGGAGAATCGGCGAGCGGCAGCTTCCCAAAGGCGAAGATGCAAGCTGCAGCACACAGGCACAGTGTGGGCAGCCTTCAGACTTAGAGAAAACAGTACTTTACCACTCTCCTGCCTTTTCCATGGTTATTCTATTGGAAAAGAACGAGTTTTGGACAACTACCTTTCATTCTTGCCAAACTCTTTGCAGACCCCCGTGCAAGCTTTAGAAGAAGATTTTGGATGTTTTCTTTCCTGGCAGAGTTTCTCCTTGCAAGATATGGTGGAAAAGCTTTTTGCTGAGTGTAGAGCGGCAAGACACGCAGAAGACGCAGATACGCAGCTCTCCGAAGCTAAGTGCCGGTCCCGGGCTTCTTTCGGCACAAACCGCTCTCAGGAGCTCCCTGCGCTCGCCACAATGCTCTGTGTGCGAAGAAGCCGCTTCTTCGCCTCCGGGAGAATCGGCGAGCGGCAGCTTCCCAAAGGCGAAGATGCAAGCTGCAGCACACAGGCACAGTGTGGGCAGCCTTCAGACTTAGAGAAAACAGTACTTTACCACTCTCCTGCCTTTTCCATGGTTATTCTATTGGAAAAGAACGAGTTTTGGACAACTACCTTTCATTCTTGCCAAACTCTTTGCAGACCCCCGTGCAAGCTTTAGAACAAGATTTTGGATGTTTTCTTTCCTGGCAGAGTTTCTCCTTGCAAGATATGGTGGAAAAGCTTTTTGCTGAGTGTAGAGCGGCAAGACACGCAGAAGACGCAGATACGCAGCTCTCCGAAGCTAAGTGCCGGTCCCGGGCTTCTTTCGGCACAAACCGCTCTCAGGAGCTCCCTGCGCTCGCCACAATGCTCTGTGTGCGAAGAAGCCGCTTCTTCGCCTCCGGGAGAATCGGCGAGCAGCAGCTTCCCAAAGGCGAAGATGCAAGCTGCAGCACACAGGCACAGTGTGGGCAGCCTTCAGACTTAGAGAAAACAGTACTTTACCACTCTCCTGCCTTTTCCATGGTTATTCTATTGGAAAAGAACGAGTTTTGGACAACTACCTTTCATTCTTGCCAAACGCTTTGCAGACCCCCTTGCAAGCTTTAGAACAAGATTTTGGATGTTTTCTTTCCTGGCAGAGTTTCTCCTTGCAAGATATGGTGGAAAAGCTTTTTGCTGAGTGTAGAGCGGCAAGACACGCAGAAGACGCAGATACGCAGCTCTCCGAAGCTAAGTGCCGGTCCCGGGCTTCTTTCGGCACAAACCGCTCTCAGGAGCTCCCTGCGCTCGCCACAATGCTCTGTGTGCGAAGAAGCCGCTTCTTCGCCTCCGGGAGAATCGGCGAGCGGCAGCTTCCCAAAGGCGAAGATGCAAGCTGCAGCACACAGGCACAGTGTGGGCAGCCTTCAGACTTAGAGAAAACAGTACTTTACCACTCTCCTGCCTTTTCCATGGTTATTCTATTGGAAAAGAACGAGTTTTGGACAACTACCTTTCATTCTTGCCAAACTCTTTGCAGACCCCCGTGCAAGCTTTAGAACAAGATTTTGGATGTTTTCTTTCCTGGCAGAGTTTCTCCTTGCAAGATATGGTGGAAAAGCTTTTTGCTGAGTGTAGAGCGGCAAGACACGCAGAAGACGCAGATACGCAGCTCTCCGAAGCTAAGTGCCGGTGCCGGGCTTCTTTCGGCACAAACCGCTCTCAGGAGCTCCCTGCGCTCGCCACAATGCTCTGTGTGCGAAGAAGCCGCTTCTTCGCCTCCGGGAGAATCGGCGAGCGGCAGCTTCCCAAAGGCGAAGATGCAAGCTGCAGCACACAGGCACAGTGTGGGCAGCCTTCAGACTTAGAGAAAACAGTACTTTACCACTCTCCTGCCTTTTCCATGGTTATTCTATTGGAAAAGAACGAGTTTTGGACAACTACCTTTCATTCTTGCCAAACTCTTTGCAGACCCCCGTGCAAGCTTTAGAAGAAGATTTTGGATGTTTTCTTTCCTGGCAGAGTTTCTCCTTGCAAGATATGGTGGAAAAGCTTTTTGCTGAGTGTAGAGCGGCAAGACACGCAGAAGACGCAGATACGCAGCTCTCCGAAGCTAAGTGCCGGTGCCGGGCTTCTTTCGGCACAAACCGCTCTCAGGAGCTCCCTGCGCTCGCCACAATGCTCTGTGTGCGAAGAAGCCGCTTCTTCGCCTCCTGGAGAATCGGCGAGCGGCAGCTTCCCAAAGGCGAAGATGCAAGCTGCAGCACACAGGCACAGTGTGGGCAGCCTTCAGACTTAGAGAAAACAGTACTTTACCACTCTCCTGCCTTTTCCATGGTTATTCTATTGGAAAAGAACGAGTTTTGGACAACTACCTTTCATTCTTGCCAAACTCTTTGCAGACCCCCGTGCAAGCTTTAGAACAAGATTTTGGATGTTTTCTTTCCTGGCAGAGTTTCTCCTTGCAAGATATGGTGGAAAAGCTTTTTGCTGAGTGTAGAGCGGCAAGACACGCAGAAGACGCAGATACGCAGCTCTCCGAAGCTAAGTGCCGGTCCCGGGCTTCTTTCGGCACAAACCGCTCTCAGGAGCTCCCTGCGCTCGCCACAATGCTCTGTGTGCGAAGAAGCCGCTTCTTCGCCTCCGGGAGAATCGGCGAGCGGCAGCTTCCCAAAGGCGAAGATGCAAGCTGCAGCACACAGGCACAGTGTGGGCAGCCTTCAGACTTAGAGAAAACAGTACTTTACCACTCTCCTGCCTTTTCCATGGTTATTCTATTGGAAAAGAACGAGTTTTGGACAACTACCTTTCATTCTTGCCAAACTCTTTGCAGACCCCCGTGCAAGCTTTAGAAGAAGATTTTGGATGTTTTCTTTCCTGGCAGAGTTTCTCCTTGCAAGATATGGTGGAAAAGCTTTTTGCTGAGTGTAGAGCGGCAAGACACGCAGAAGACGCAGATACGCAGCTCTCCGAAGCTAAGTGCCGGTCCCGGGCTTCTTTCGGCACAAACCGCTCTCAGGAGCTCCCTGCGCTCGCCACAATGCTCTGTGTGCGAAGAAGCAGCTTCTTCGCCTCCTGGAGAATCGGCGAGCGGCAGCTTCCCAAAGGCGAAGATGCAAGCTGCAGCACACAGGCACAGTGTGGGCAGCCTTCAGACTTAGAGAAAACAGTACTTTACCACTCTCCTGCCTTTTCCATGGTTATTCTATTGGAAAAGAACGAGTTTTGGACAACTACCTTTCATTCTTGCCAAACTCTTTGCAGACCCCCGTGCAAGCTTTAGAACAAGATTTTGGATGTTTTCTTTCCTGGCAGAGTTTCTCCTTGCAAGATATGGTGGAAAAGCTTTTTGCTGAGTGTAGAGCGGCAAGACACGCAGAAGACGCAGATACGCAGCTCTCCGAAGCTAAGTGCCGGTCCCGGGCTTCTTTCGGCACAAACCGCTCTCAGGAGCTCCCTGCGCTCGCCACAATGCTCTGTGTGCGAAGAAGCCGCTTCTTCGCCTCCGGGAGAATCGGCGAGCGGCAGCTTCCCAAAGGCGAAGATGCAAGCTGCAGCACACAGGCACAGTGTGGGCAGCATTCAGACTTAGAGAAAACAGTACTTTACCACTCTCCTGCCTTTTCCATGGTTATTCTATTGGAAAAGAACGAGTTTTGGACAACTACCTTTCATTCTTGCCAAACTCTTTGCAGACCCCCGTGCAAGCTTTAGAACAAGATTTTGGATGTTTTCTTTCCTGGCAGAGTTTCTCCTTGCAAGATATGGTGGAAAAGCTTTTTGCTGAGTGTAGAGCGGCAAGACACGCAGAAGACGCAGATACGCAGCTCTCCGAAGCTAAGTGCCGGTCCCGGGCTTCTTTCGGCACAAACCGCTCTCAGGAGCTCCCTGCGCTCGCCACAATGCTCTGTGTGCGAAGAAGCCGCTTCTTCGCCTCCGGGAGAATCGGCGAGCGGCAGCTTCCCAAAGGCGAAGATGCAAGCTGCAGCACACAGGCACAGTGTGGGCAGCCTTCAGACTTAGAGAAAACAGTACTTTACCACTCTCCTGCCTTTTCCATGGTTATTCTATTGGAAAAGAACGAGTTTTGGACAACTACCTTTCATTCTTGCCAAACTCTTTGCAGACCCCCGTGCAAGCTTTAGAAGAAGATTTTGGATGTTTTCTTTCCTGGCAGAGTTTCTCCTTGCAAGATATGGTGGAAAAGCTTTTTGCTGAGTGTAGAGCGGCAAGACACGCAGAAGACGCAGATACGCAGCTCTCCGAAGCTAAGTGCCGGTCCCGGGCTTCTTTCGGCACAAACCGCTCTCAGGAGCTCCCTGCGCTCGCCACAATGCTCTGTGTGCGAAGAAGCCGCTTCTTCGCCTCCGGGAGAATCGGCGAGCGGCAGCTTCCCAAAGGCGAAGATGCAAGCTGCAGCACGCAGGCACAGTGTGGGCAGCCTTCAGACTTAGAGAAAACAGTACTTTACCACTCTCCTGCCTTTTCCATGGTTATTCTATTGGAAAAGAACGAGTTTTGGACAACTACCTTTCATTCTTGCCAAACGCTTTGCAGACCCCCGTGCAAGCTTTAGAACAAGATTTTGGATGTTTTCTTTCCTGGCAGAGTTTCTCCTTGCAAGATATGGTGGAAAAGCTTTTGGCTGAGTGTAGAGCGGCAAGACACGCAGAAGACGCAGATACGCAGCTCTCCGAAGCTAAGTGCCGGTGCCGGGCTTCTTTCGGCACAAACCGCTCTCAGGAGCTCCCTGCGCTCGCCACAATGCTCTGTGTGCGAAGAAGCCGCTTCTTCGCCTCCGGGAGAATCGGCGAGCGGCAGCTTCCCAAAGGCGAAGATGCAAGCTGCAGCACACAGGCACAGTGTGGGCAGCCTTCAGACTTAGAGAAAACAGTACTTTACCACTCTCCTGCCTTTTCCATGGTTATTCTATTGGAAAAGAACGAGTTTTGGACAACTACCTTTCATTCTTGCCAAACTCTTTGCAGACCCCCGTGCAAGCTTTAGAAGAAGATTTTGGATGTTTTCTTTCCTGGCAGAGTTTCTCCTTGCAAGATATGGTGGAAAAGCTTTTTGCTGAGTGTAGAGCGGCAAGACACGCAGAAGACGCAGATACGCAGCTCTCCGAAGCTAAGTGCCGGTCCCGGGCTTCTTTCGGCACAAACCGCTCTCAGGAGCTCCCTGCGCTCGCCACAATGCTCTGTGTGCGAAGAAGCCGCTTCTTCGCCTCCGGGAGAATCGGCGAGCGGCAGCTTCCCAAAGGCGAAGATGCAAGCTGCAGCACGCAGGCACAGTGTGGGCAGCCTTCAGACTTAGAGAAAACAGTACTTTACCACTCTCCTGCCTTTTCCATGGTTATTCTATTGGAAAAGAACGAGTTTTGGACAACTACCTTTCATTCTTGCCAAACGCTTTGCAGACCCCCTTGCAAGCTTTAGAACAAGATTTTGGATGTTTTCTTTCCTGGCAGAGTTTCTCCTTGCAAGATATGGTGGAAAAGCTTTTGGCTGAGTGTAGAGCGGCAAGACACGCAGAAGACGCAGATACGCAGCTCTCCGAAGCTAAGTGCCGGTGCCGGGCTTCTTTCGGCACAAACCGCTCTCAGGAGCTCCCTGCGCTCGCCACAATGCTCTGTGTGCGAAGAAGCCGCTTCTTCGCCTCCGGGAGAATCGGCGAGCGGCAGCTTCCCAAAGGCGAAGATGCAAGCTGCAGCACACAGGCACAGTGTGGGCAGCCTTCAGACTTAGAGAAAACAGTACTTTACCACTCTCCTGCCTTTTCCATGGTTATTCTATTGGAAAAGAACGAGTTTTGGACAACTACCTTTCATTCTTGCCAAACTCTTTGCAGACCCCCGTGCAAGCTTTAGAACAAGATTTTGGATGTTTTCTTTCCTGGCAGAGTTTCTCCTTGCAAGATATGGTGGAAAAGCTTTTTGCTGAGTGTAGAGCGGCAAGACACGCAGAAGACGCAGATACGCAGCTCTCCGAAGCTAAGTGCCGGTCCCGGGCTTCTTTCGGCACAAACCGCTCTCAGGAGCTCCCTGCGCTCGCCACAATGCTCTGTGTGCGAAGAAGCCGCTTCTTCGCCTCCGGGAGAATCGGCGAGCGGCAGCTTCCCAAAGGCGAAGATGCAAGCTGCAGCACACAGGCACAGTGTGGGCAGCCTTCAGACTTAGAGAAAACAGTACTTTACCGCTCTCCTGCCTTTTCCATGGTTATTCTATTGGAAAAGAACGAGTTTTGGACAACTACCTTTCATTCTTGCCAAACTCTTTGCAGACCCCCGTGCAAGCTTTAGAACAAGATTTTGGATGTTTTCTTTCCTGGCAGAGTTTCTCCTTGCAAGATATGGTGGAAAAGCTTTTTACTGAGTGTAGAGCGGCAAGACACGCAGAAGACGAAGATACGCAGCTCTCCGAAGCTAAGTGCCGGTCCCGGGCTTCTTTCGGCACAAACCGCTCTCAGGAGCTCCCTGCGCTCGCCACAATGCTCTGTGTGCGAAGAAGCCGCTTCTTCGCCTCCGGGAGAATCGGCGAGCGGCAGCTTCCCAAAGGCGAAGATGCAAGCTGCAGCACACAGGCACAGTGTGGGCAGCCTTCAGACTTAGAGAAAACAGTACTTTACCACTCTCCTGCCTTTTCCATGGTTATTCTATTGGAAAAGAACGAGTTTTGGACAACTACCTTTCATTCTTGCCAAACTCTTTGCAGACCCCCGTGCAAGCTTTAGAACAAGATTTTGGATGTTTTCTTTCCTGGCAGAGTTTCTCCTTGCAAGATATGGTGGAAAAGCTTTTTGCTGAGTGTAGAGCGGCAAGACACGCAGAAGACGCAGATACGCAGCTCTCCGAAGCTAAGTGCCGGTCCCGGGCTTCTTTCGGCACAAACCGCTCTCAGGAGCTCCCTGCGCTCGCCACAATGCTCTGTGTGCGAAGAAGCCGCTTCTTCGCCTCCGGGAGAATCGGCGAGCGGCAGCTTCCCAAAGGCGAAGATGCAAGCTGCAGCACACAGGCACAGTGTGGGCAGCCTTCAGACTTAGAGAAAACAGTACTTTACCACTCTCCTGCCTTTTCCATGGTTATTCTATTGGAAAAGAACGAGTTTTGGACAACTACCTTTCATTCTTGCCAAACGCTTTGCAGACCCCCTTGCAAGCTTTAGAACAAGATTTTGGATGTTTTCTTTCCTGGCAGAGTTTCTCCTTGCAAGATATGGTGGAAAAGCTTTTTGCTGAGTGTAGAGCGGCAAGACACGCAGAAGACGCAGATACGCAGCTCTCCGAAGCTAAGTGCCGGTCCCGGGCTTCTTTCGGCACAAACCGCTCTCAGGAGCTCCCTGCGCTCGCCACAATGCTCTGTGTGCGAAGAAGCCGCTTCTTCGCCTCCGGGAGAATCGGCGAGCGGCAGCTTCCCAAAGGCGAAGATGCAAGCTGCAGCACACAGGCACAGTGTGGGCAGCCTTCAGACTTAGAGAAAACAGTACTTTACCACTCTCCTGCCTTTTCCATGGTTATTCTATTGGAAAAGAACGAGTTTTGGACAACTACCTTTCATTCTTGCCAAACTCTTTGCAGACCCCCGTGCAAGCTTTAGAAGAAGATTTTGGATGTTTTCTTTCCTGGCAGAGTTTCTCCTTGCAAGATATGGTGGAAAAGCTTTTTGCTGAGTGTAGAGCGGCAAGACACGCAGAAGACGCAGATACGCAGCTCTCCGAAGCTAAGTGCCGGTCCCGGGCTTCTTTCGGCACAAACCGCTCTCAGGAGCTCCCTGCGCTCGCCACAATGCTCTGTGTGCGAAGAAGCCGCTTCTTCGCCTCCGGGAGAATCGGCGAGCGGCAGCTTCCCAAAGGCGAAGATGCAAGCTGCAGCACACAGGCACAGTGTGGGCAGCCTTCAGACTTAGAGAAAACAGTACTTTACCACTCTCCTGCCTTTTCCATGGTTATTCTATTGGAAAAGAACGAGTTTTGGACAACTACCTTTCATTCTTGCCAAACTCTTTGCAGACCCCCGTGCAAGCTTTAGAAGAAGATTTTGGATGTTTTCTTTCCTGGCAGAGTTTCTCCTTGCAAGATATGGTGGAAAAGCTTTTTGCTGAGTGTAGAGCGGCAAGACACGCAGAAGACGCAGATACGCAGCTCTCCGAAGCTAAGTGCCGGTCCCGGGCTTCTTTCGGCACAAACCGCTCTCAGGAGCTCCCTGCGCTCGCCACAATGCTCTGTGTGCGAAGAAGCCGCTTCTTCGCCTCCTGGAGAATCGGCGAGCGGCAGCTTCCCAAAGGCGAAGATGCAAGCTGCAGCACACAGGCACAGTGTGGGCAGCCTTCAGACTTAGAGAAAACAGTACTTTACCACTCTCCTGCCTTTTCCATGGTTATTCTATTGGAAAAGAACGAGTTTTGGACAACTACCTTTCATTCTTGCCAAACTCTTTGCAGACCCCCGTGCAAGCTTTAGAACAAGATTTTGGATGTTTTCTTTCCTGGCAGAGTTTCTCCTTGCAAGATATGGTGGAAAAGCTTTTTGCTGAGTGTAGAGCGGCAAGACACGCAGAAGACGCAGATACGCAGCTCTCCGAAGCTAAGTGCCGGTCCCGGGCTTCTTTCGGCACAAACCGCTCTCAGGAGCTCCCTGCGCTCGCCACAATGCTCTGTGTGCGAAGAAGCCGCTTCTTCGCCTCCGGGAGAATCGGCGAGCGGCAGCTTCCCAAAGGCGAAGATGCAAGCTGCAGCACACAGGCACAGTGTGGGCAGCCTTCAGACTTAGAGAAAACAGTACTTTACCACTCTCCTGCCTTTTCCATGGTTATTCTATTGGAAAAGAACGAGTTTTGGACAACTACCTTTCATTCTTGCCAAACTCTTTGCAGACCCCCGTGCAAGCTTTAGAACAAGATTTTGGATGTTTTCTTTCCTGGCAGAGTTTCTCCTTGCAAGATATGGTGGAAAAGCTTTTTGCTGAGTGTAGAGCGGCAAGACACGCAGAAGACGCAGATACGCAGCTCTCCGAAGCTAAGTGCCAGTCCCGGGCTTCTTTCGGCACAAACCGCTCTCAGGAGCTCCCTGCGCTCGCCACAATGCTCTGTGTGCGAAGAAGCAGCTTCTTCGCCTCCGGGAGAATCGGCGAGCGGCAGCTTCCCAAAGGCGAAGATGCAAGCTGCAGCACACAGGCACAGTGTGGGCAGCCTTCAGACTTCGAGAAAACAGTACTTTACCACTCTCCTGCCTTTTCCATGGTTATTCTATTGGAAAAGAACGAGTTTTGGACAACTACCTTTCATTCTTGCCAAACTCTTTGCAGACCCCCGTGCAAGCTTTAGAACAAGATTTTGGATGTTTTCTTTCCTGGCAGAGTTTCTCCTTGCAAGATATGGTGGAAAAGCTTTTTGCTGAGTGTAGAGCGGCAAGACACGCAGAAGACGCAGATACGCAGCTCTCCGAAGCTAAGTGCCGGTCCCGGGCTTCTTTCGGCACAAACCGCTCTCAGGAGCTCCCTGCGCTCGCCACAATGCTCTGTGTGCGAAGAAGCCGCTTCTTCGCCTCCGGGAGAATCGGCGAGCGGCAGCTTCCCAAAGGCGAAGATGCAAGCTGCAGCACACAGGCACAGTGTGGGCAGCATTCAGACTTAGAGAAAACAGTACTTTACCACTCTCCTGCCTTTTCCATGGTTATTCTATTGGAAAAGAACGAGTTTTGGACAACTACCTTTCATTCTTGCCAAACTCTTTGCAGACCCCCGTGCAAGCTTTAGAACAAGATTTTGGATGTTTTCTTTCCTGGCAGAGTTTCTCCTTGCAAGATATGGTGGAAAAGCTTTTTGCTGAGTGTAGAGCGGCAAGACACGCAGAAGACGCAGATACGCAGCTCTCCGAAGCTAAGTGCCGGTCCCGGGCTTCTTTCGGCACAAACCGCTCTCAGGAGCTCCCTGCGCTCGCCACAATGCTCTGTGTGCGAAGAAGCCGCTTCTTCGCCTCCGGGAGAATCGGCGAGCGGCAGCTTCCCAAAGGCGAAGATGCAAGCTGCAGCACACAGGCACAGTGTGGGCAGCCTTCAGACTTAGAGAAAACAGTACTTTACCACTCTCCTGCCTTTTCCATGGTTATTCTATTGGAAAAGAACGAGTTTTGGACAACTACCTTTCATTCTTGCCAAACTCTTTGCAGACCCCCGTGCAAGCTTTAGAACAAGATTTTGGATGTTTTCTTTCCTGGCAGAGTTTCTCCTTGCAAGATATGGTGGAAAAGCTTTTTGCTGAGTGTAGAGCGGCAAGACACGCAGAAGACGCAGATACGCAGCTCTCCGAAGCTAAGTGCCGGTCCCGGGCTTCTTTCGGCACAAACCGCTCTCAGGAGCTCCCTGCGCTCGCCACAATGCTCTGTGTGCGAAGAAGCCGCTTCTTCGCCTCCGGGAGAATCGGCGAGCGGCAGCTTCCCAAAGGCGAAGATGCAAGCTGCAGCACGCAGGCACAGTGTGGGCAGCCTTCAGACTTAGAGAAAACAGTACTTTACCACTCTCCTGCCTTTTCCATGGTTATTCTATTGGAAAAGAACGAGTTTTGGACAACTACCTTTCATTCTTGCCAAACGCTTTGCAGACCCCCTTGCAAGCTTTAGAACAAGATTTTGGATGTTTTCTTTCCTGGCAGAGTTTCTCCTTGCAAGATATGGTGGAAAAGCTTTTGGCTGAGTGTAGAGCGGCAAGACACGCAGAAGACGCAGATACGCAGCTCTCCGAAGCTAAGTGCCGGTCCCGGGCTTCTTTCGGCACAAACCGCTCTCAGGAGCTCCCTGCGCTCGCCACAATGCTCTGTGTGCGAAGAAGCCGCTTCTTCGCCTCCGGGAGAATCGGCGAGCGGCAGCTTCCCAAAGGCGAAGATGCAAGCTGCAGCACACAGGCACAGTGTGGGCAGCCTTCAGACTTAGAGAAAACAGTACTTTACCACTCTCCTGCCTTTTCCATGGTTATTCTATTGGAAAAGAACGAGTTTTGGACAACTACCTTTCATTCTTGCCAAACTCTTTGCAGACCCCCGTGCAAGCTTTAGAAGAAGATTTTGGATGTTTTCTTTCCTGGCAGAGTTTCTCCTTGCAAGATATGGTGGAAAAGCTTTTTGCTGAGTGTAGAGCGGCAAGACACGCAGAAGACGCAGATACGCAGCTCTCCGAAGCTAAGTGCCGGTCCCGGGCTTCTTTCGGCACAAACCGCTCTCAGGAGCTCCCTGCGCTCGCCACAATGCTCTGTGTGCGAAGAAGCCGCTTCTTCGCCTCCGGGAGAATCGGCGAGCGGCAGCTTCCCAAAGGCGAAGATGCAAGCTGCAGCACGCAGGCACAGTGTGGGCAGCCTTCAGACTTAGAGAAAACAGTACTTTACCACTCTCCTGCCTTTTCCATGGTTATTCTATTGGAAAAGAACGAGTTTTGGACAACTACCTTTCATTCTTGCCAAACGCTTTGCAGACCCCCTTGCAAGCTTTAGAACAAGATTTTGGATGTTTTCTTTCCTGGCAGAGTTTCTCCTTGCAAGATATGGTGGAAAAGCTTTTGGCTGAGTGTAGAGCGGCAAGACACGCAGAAGACGCAGATACGCAGCTCTCCGAAGCTAAGTGCCGGTCCCGGGCTTCTTTCGGCACAAACCGCTCTCAGGAGCTCCCTGCGCTCGCCACAATGCTCTGTGTGCGAAGAAGCCGCTTCTTCGCCTCCGGGAGAATCGGCGAGCGGCAGCTTCCCAAAGGCGAAGATGCAAGCTGCAGCACACAGGCACAGTGTGGGCAGCCTTCAGACTTAGAGAAAACAGTACTTTACCACTCTCCTGCCTTTTCCATGGTTATTCTATTGGAAAAGAACGAGTTTTGGACAACTACCTTTCATTCTTGCCAAACTCTTTGCAGACCCCCGTGCAAGCTTTAGAACAAGATTTTGGATGTTTTCTTTCCTGGCAGAGTTTCTCCTTGCAAGATATGGTGGAAAAGCTTTTTGCTGAGTGTAGAGCGGCAAGACACGCAGAAGACGCAGATACGCAGCTCTCCGAAGCTAAGTGCCGGTCCCGGGCTTCTTTCGGCACAAACCGCTCTCAGGAGCTCCCTGCGCTCGCCACAATGCTCTGTGTGCGAAGAAGCCGCTTCTTCGCCTCCGGGAGAATCGCCGAGTGGCAGCTTCCCAAAGGCGAAGATGCAAGCTGCAGCACACAGGCACAGTGTGGGCAGCCTTCAGACTTAGAGAAAACAGTACTTTACCACTCTCCTGCCTTTTCCATGGTTATTCTATTGGAAAAGAAGGAGTTTTGGACAACTACCTTTCATTCTTGCCAAACTCTTTGCAGACCCCCGTGCAAGCTTTAGAACAAGATTTTGGATGTTTTCTTTCCTGGCAGAGTTTCTCCTTGCAAGATATGGTGGAAAAGCTTTTTACTGAGTGTAGAGCGGCAAGACACGCAGAAGACGCAGATACGCAGCTCTCCGAAGCTAAGTGCCGGTCCCGGGCTTCTTTCGGCACAAACCGCTCTCAGGAGCTCCCTGCGCTCGCCACAATGCTCTGTGTGCGAAGAAGCCGCTTCTTCGCCTCCGGGAGAATCGGCGAGCGGCAGCTTCCCAAAGGCGAAGATGCAAGCTGCAGCACACAGGCACAGTGTGGGCAGCCTTCAGACTTAGAGAAAACAGTACTTTACCACTCTCCTGCCTTTTCCATGGTTATTCTATTGGAAAAGAACGAGTTTTGGACAACTACCTTTCATTCTTGCCAAACTCTTTGCAGACCCCCGTGCAAGCTTTAGAACAAGATTTTGGATGTTTTCTTTCCTGGCAGAGTTTCTCCTTGCAAGATATGGTGGAAAAGCTTTTTGCTGAGTGTAGAGCGGCAAGACACGCAGAAGACGCAGATACGCAGCTCTCCGAAGCTAAGTGCCGGTCCCGGGCTTCTTTCGGCACAAACCGCTCTCAGGAGCTCCCTGCGCTCGCCACAATGCTCTGTGTGCGAAGAAGCCGCTTCTTCGCCTCCGGGAGAATCGGCGAGCGGCAGCTTCCCAAAGGCGAAGATGCAAGCTGCAGCACACAGGCACAGTGTGGGCAGCCTTCAGACTTAGAGAAAACAGTACTTTACCACTCTCCTGCCTTTTCCATGGTTATTCTATTGGAAAAGAAGGAGTTTTGGACAACTACCTTTCATTCTTGCCAAACTCTTTGCAGACCCCCGTGCAAGCTTTAGAACAAGATTTTGGATGTTTTCTTTCCTGGCAGAGTTTCTCCTTGCAAGATATGGTGGAAAAGCTTTTTGCTGAGTGTAGAGCGGCAAGACACGCAGAAGACGCAGATACGCAGCTCTCCGAAGCTAAGTGCCGGTCCCGGGCTTCTTTCGGCACAAACCGCTCTCAGGAGCTCCCTGCGCTCGCCACAATGCTCTGTGTGCGAAGAAGCCGCTTCTTTGCCTCCGGGAGAATCGGCGAGCGGCAGCTTCCCAAAGGCGAAGATGCAAGCTGCACCACACAGGCACAGTGCGGGCAGCCTTCAGACTTAGAGAAAACAGTACTTTACCACTCTCCTGCCTTTTCCATGGTTATTCTATTGGAAAAGAACGAGTTTTGGACAACTACCTTTCATTCTTGCCAAACTCTTTGCAGACCCCCGTGCAAGCTTTAGAACAAGATTTTGGATGTTTTCTTTCCTGGCAGAGTTTCTCCTTGCAAGATATGGTGGAAAAGCTTTTTGCTGAGTGTAGAGCGGCAAGACACGCAGAAGACGCAGATACGCAGCTCTCCGAAGCTAAGTGCCGGTGCCGGGCTTCTTTCGGCACAAACCGCTCTCAGGAGCTCCCTGCGCTCGCCACAATGCTCTGTGTGCGAAGAAGCCGCTTCTTCGCCTCCGGGAGAATCGGCGAGCGGCAGCTTCCCAAAGGCGAAGATGCAAGCTGCAGCACACAGGCACAGTGTGGGCAGCCTTCAGACTTCGAGAAAACAGTACTTTACCACTCTCCTGCCTTTTCCATGGTTATTCTATTGGAAAAGAACGAGTTTTGGACAACTACCTTTCATTCTTGCCAAACTCTTTGCAGACCCCCGTGCAAGCTTTAGAACAAGATTTTGGATGTTTTCTTTCCTGGCAGAGTTTCTCCTTGCAAGATATGGTGGAAAAGCTTTTTGCTGAGTGTAGAGCGGCAAGACACGCAGAAGACGCAGATACGCAGCTCTCCGAAGCTAAGTGCCGGTCCCGGGCTTCTTTCGGCACAAACCGCTCTCAGGAGCTCCCTGCGCTCGCCACAATGCTCTGTGTGCGAAGAAGCCGCTTCTTCGCCTCCGGGAGAATCGGCGAGCGGCAGCTTCCCAAAGGCGAAGATGCAAGCTGCAGCACGCAGGCACAGTGTGGGCAGCCTTCAAACTTAGAGAAAACAGTACTTTACCACTCTCCTGCCTTTTCCATGGTTATTCTATTGGAAAAGAACGAGTTTTGGACAACTACCTTTCATTCTTGCCAAACTCTTTGCAGACCCCCGTGCAAGCTTTAGAAGAAGATTTTGGATGTTTTCTTTCCTGGCAGAGTTTCTCCTTGCAAGATATGGTGGAAAAGCTTTTTGCTGAGTGTAGAGCGGCAAGACACGCAGAAGACGCAGATACGCAGCTCTCCGAAGCTAAGTGCCGGTCCCGGGCTTCTTTCGGCACAAACCGCTCTCAGGAGCTCCCTGCGCTCGCCACAATGCTCTGTGTGCGAAGAAGCCGCTTCTTCGCCTCCGGGAGAATCGGCGAGCGGCAGCTTCCCAAAGGCGAAGATGCAAGCTGCAGCACGCAGGCACAGTGTGGGCAGCCTTCAGACTTAGAGAAAACAGTACTTTACCACTCTCCTGCCTTTTCCATGGTTATTCTATTGGAAAAGAACGAGTTTTGGACAACTACCTTTCATTCTTGCCAAACTCTTTGCAGACCCCCGTGCAAGCTTTAGAACAAGATTTTGGATGTTTTCTTTCCTGGCAGAGTTTCTCCTTGCAAGATATGGTGGAAAAGCTTTTTGCTGAGTGTAGAGCGGCAAGACACGCAGAAGACGCAGATACGCAGCTCTCCGAAGCTAAGTGCCGGTCCCGGGCTTCTTTCGGCACAAACCGCTCTCAGGAGCTCCCTGCGCTCGCCACAATGCTCTGTGTGCGAAGAAGCCGCTTCTTCGCCTCCGGGAGAATCGGCGAGCGGCAGCTTCCCAAAGGCGAAGATGCAAGCTGCAGCACGCAGGCACAGTGTGGGCAGCCTTCAGACTTAGAGAAAACAGTACTTTACCACTCTCCTGCCTTTTCCATGGTTATTCTATTGGAAAAGAACGAGTTTTGGACAACTACCTTTCATTCTTGCCAAACTCTTTGCAGACCCCCGTGCAAGCTTTAGAACAAGATTTTGGATGTTTTCTTTCCTGGCAGAGTTTCTCCTTGCAAGATATGGTGGAAAAGCTTTTTGCTGAGTGTAGAGCGGCAAGACACGCAGAAGACGCAGATACGCAGCTCTCCGAAGCTAAGTGCCGGTCCCGGGCTTCTTTCGGCACAAACCGCTCTCAGGAGCTCCCTGCGCTCGCCACAATGCTCTGTGTGCGAAGAAGCCGCTTCTTCGCCTCCGGGAGAATCGGCGAGCGGCAGCTTCCCAAAGGCGAAGATGCAAGCTGCAGCACACAGGCACAGTGTGGGCAGCCTTCAGACTTAGAGAAAACAGTACTTTACCACTCTCCTGCCTTTTCCATGGTTATTCTATTGGAAAAGAACGAGTTTTGGACAACTACCTTTCATTCTTGCCAAACTCTTTGCAGACCCCCGTGCAAGCTTTAGAAGAAGATTTTGGATGTTTTCTTTCCTGGCAGAGTTTCTCCTTGCAAGATATGGTGGAAAAGCTTTTTGCTGAGTGTAGAGCGGCAAGACACGCAGAAGACGCAGATACGCAGCTCTCCGAAGCTAAGTGCCGGTCCCGGGCTTCTTTCGGCACAAACCGCTCTCAGGAGCTCCCTGCGCTCGCCACAATGCTCTGTGTGCGAAGAAGCCGCTTCTTCGCCTCCTGGAGAATCGGCGAGCGGCAGCTTCCCAAAGGCGAAGATGCAAGCTGCAGCACACAGGCACAGTGTGGGCAGCCTTCAGACTTAGAGAAAACAGTACTTTACCACTCTCCTGCCTTTTCCATGGTTATTCTATTGGAAAAGAACGAGTTTTGGACAACTACCTTTCATTCTTGCCAAACTCTTTGCAGACCCCCGTGCAAGCTTTAGAACAAGATTTTGGATGTTTTCTTTCCTGGCAGAGTTTCTCCTTGCAAGATATGGTGGAAAAGCTTTTTGCTGAGTGTAGAGCGGCAAGACACGCAGAAGACGCAGATACGCAGCTCTCCGAAGCTAAGTGCCGGTCCCGGGCTTCTTTCGGCACAAACCGCTCTCAGGAGCTCCCTGCGCTCGCCACAATGCTCTGTGTGCGAAGAAGCCGCTTCTTCGCCTCCGGGAGAATCGGCGAGCGGCAGCTTCCCAAAGGCGAAGATGCAAGCTGCAGCACACAGGCACAGTGTGGGCAGCATTCAGACTTAGAGAAAACAGTACTTTACCACTCTCCTGCCTTTTCCATGGTTATTCTATTGGAAAAGAACGAGTTTTGGACAACTACCTTTCATTCTTGCCAAACTCTTTGCAGACCCCCGTGCAAGCTTTAGAACAAGATTTTGGATGTTTTCTTTCCTGGCAGAGTTTCTCCTTGCAAGATATGGTGGAAAAGCTTTTTGCTGAGTGTAGAGCGGCAAGACACGCAGAAGACGCAGATACGCAGCTCTCCGAAGCTAAGTGCCGGTGCCGGGCTTCTTTCGGCACAAACCGCTCTCAGGAGCTCCCTGCGCTCGCCACAATGCTCTGTGTGCGAAGAAGCCGCTTCTTCGCCTCCGGGAGAATCGGCGAGCGGCAGCTTCCCAAAGGCGAAGATGCAAGCTGCAGCACACAGGCACAGTGTGGGCAGCCTTCAGACTTAGAGAAAACAGTACTTTACCACTCTCCTGCCTTTTCCATGGTTATTCTATTGGAAAAGAACGAGTTTTGGACAACTACCTTTCATTCTTGCCAAACTCTTTGCAGACCCCCGTGCAAGCTTTAGAACAAGATTTTGGATGTTTTCTTTCCTGGCAGAGTTTCTCCTTGCAAGATATGGTGGAAAAGCTTTTTGCTGAGTGTAGAGCGGCAAGACACGCAGAAGACGCAGATACGCAGCTCTCCGAAGCTAAGTGCCGGTCCCGGGCTTCTTTCGGCACAAACCGCTCTCAGGAGCTCCCTGCGCTCGCCACAATGCTCTGTGTGCGAAGAAGCCGCTTCTTCGCCTCCGGGAGAATCGGCGAGCGGCAGCTTCCCAAAGGCGAAGATGCAAGCTGCAGCACACAGGCACAGTGTGGGCAGCCTTCAGACTTAGAGAAAACAGTACTTTACCACTCTCCTGCCTTTTCCATGGTTATTCTATTGGAAAAGAACGAGTTTTGGACAACTACCTTTCATTCTTGCCAAACTCTTTGCAGACCCCCGTGCAAGCTTTAGAACAAGATTTTGGATGTTTTCTTTCCTGGCAGAGTTTCTCCTTGCAAGATATGGTGGAAAAGCTTTTTGCTGAGTGTAGAGCGGCAAGACACGCAGAAGACGCAGATACGCAGCTCTCCGAAGCTAAGTGCCGGTCCCGGGCTTCTTTCGGCACAAACCGCTCTCAGGAGCTCCCTGCGCTCGCCACAATGCTCTGTGTGCGAAGAAGCCGCTTCTTCGCCTCCGGGAGAATCGGCGAGCGGCAGCTTCCCAAAGGCGAAGATGCAAGCTGCAGCACGCAGGCACAGTGTGGGCAGCCTTCAGACTTAGAGAAAACAGTACTTTACCACTCTCCTGCCTTTTCCATGGTTATTCTATTGGAAAAGAACGAGTTTTGGACAACTACCTTTCATTCTTGCCAAACGCTTTGCAGACCCCCTTGCAAGCTTTAGAACAAGATTTTGGATGTTTTCTTTCCTGGCAGAGTTTCTCCTTGCAAGATATGGTGGAAAAGCTTTTGGCTGAGTGTAGAGCGGCAAGACACGCAGAAGACGCAGATACGCAGCTCTCCGAAGCTAAGTGCCGGTCCCGGGCTTCTTTCGGCACAAACCGCTCTCAGGAGCTCCCTGCGCTCGCCACAATGCTCTGTGTGCGAAGAAGCCGCTTCTTCGCCTCCGGGAGAATCGGCGAGCGGCAGCTTCCCAAAGGCGAAGATGCAAGCTGCAGCACACAGGCACAGTGTGGGCAGCCTTCAGACTTAGAGAAAACAGTACTTTACCACTCTCCTGCCTTTTCCATGGTTATTCTATTGGAAAAGAACGAGTTTTGGACAACTACCTTTCATTCTTGCCAAACTCTTTGCAGACCCCCGTGCAAGCTTTAGAACAAGATTTTGGATGTTTTCTTTCCTGGCAGAGTTTCTCCTTGCAAGATATGGTGGAAAAGCTTTTTGCTGAGTGTAGAGCGGCAAGACACGCAGAAGACGCAGATACGCAGCTCTCCGAAGCTAAGTGCCGGTCCCGGGCTTCTTTCGGCACAAACCGCTCTCAGGAGCTCCCTGCGCTCGCCACAATGCTCTGTGTGCGAAGAAGCCGCTTCTTCGCCTCCGGGAGAATCGGCGAGCGGCAGCTTCCCAAAGGCGAAGATGCAAGCTGCAGCACACAGGCACAGTGTGGGCAGCCTTCAGACTTAGAGAAAACAGTACTTTACCACTCTCCTGCCTTTTCCATGGTTATTCTATTGGAAAAGAACGAGTTTTGGACAACTACCTTTCATTCTTGCCAAACTCTTTGCAGACCCCCGTGCAAGCTTTAGAACAAGATTTTGGATGTTTTCTTTCCTGGCAGAGTTTCTCCTTGCAAGATATGGTGGAAAAGCTTTTTGCTGAGTGTAGAGCGGCAAGACACGCAGAAGACGCAGATACGCAGCTCTCCGAAGCTAAGTGCCGGTCCCGGGCTTCTTTCGGCACAAACCGCTCTCAGGAGCTCCCTGCGCTCGCCACAATGCTCTGTGTGCGAAGAAGCCGCTTCTTCGCCTCCGGGAGAATCGGCGAGCGGCAGCTTCCCAAAGGCGAAGATGCAAGCTGCAGCACACAGGCACAGTGTGGGCAGCCTTCAGACTTCGAGAAAACAGTACTTTACCACTCTCCTGCCTTTTCCATGGTTATTCTATTGGAAAAGAACGAGTTTTGGACAACTACCTTTCATTCTTGCCAAACTCTTTGCAGACCCCCGTGCAAGCTTTAGAACAAGATTTTGGATGTTTTCTTTCCTGGCAGAGTTTCTCCTTGCAAGATATGGTGGAAAAGCTTTTTGCTGAGTGTAGAGCGGCAAGACACGCAGAAGACGCAGATACGCAGCTCTCTGAAGCTAAGTGCCGGTCCCGGGCTTCTTTCGGCACAAACCGCTCTCAGGAGCTCCCTGCGCTCGCCACAATGCTCTGTGTGCGAAGAAGCCGCTTCTTCGCCTCCGGGAGAATCGGCGAGCGGCAGCTTCCCAAAGGCGAAGATGCAAGCTGCAGCACGCAGGCACAGTGTGGGCAGCCTTCAGACTTAGAGAAAACAGTACTTTACCACTCTCCTGCCTTTTCCATGGTTATTCTATTGGAAAAGAACGAGTTTTGGACAACTACCTTTCATTCTTGCCAAACTCTTTGCAGACCCCCTTGCAAGCTTTAGAACAAGATTTTGGATGTTTTCTTTCCTGGCAGAGTTTCTCCTTGCAAGATATGGTGGAAAAGCTTTTTGCTGAGTGTAGAGCGGCAAGACACGCAGAAGACGCAGATACGCAGCTCTCCGAAGCTAAGTGCCGGTCCCGGGCTTCTTTCGGCACAAACCGCTCTCAGGAGCTCCCTGCGCTCGCCACAATGCTCTGTGTGCGAAGAAGCCGCTTCTTCGCCTCCGGGAGAATCGGCGAGCGGCAGCTTCCCAAAGGCGAAGATGCAAGCTGCAGCACACAGGCACAGTGTGGGCAGCCTTCAGACTTAGAGAAAACAGTACTTTACCACTCTCCTGCCTTTTCCATGGTTATTCTATTGGAAAAGAACGAGTTTTGGACAACTACCTTTCATTCTTGCCAAACTCTTTGCAGACCCCCGTGCAAGCTTTAGAACAAGATTTTGGATGTTTTCTTTCCTGGCAGAGTTTCTCCTTGCAAGATATGGTGGAAAAGCTTTTTGCTGAGTGTAGAGCGGCAAGACACGCAGAAGACGCAGATACGCAGCTCTCCGAAGCTAAGTGCCGGTCCCGGGCTTCTTTCGGCACAAACCGCTCTCAGGAGCTCCCTGCGCTCGCCACAATGCTCTGTGTGCGAAGAAGCCGCTTCTTCGCCTCCGGGAGAATCGGCGAGCGGCAGCTTCCCAAAGGCGAAGATGCAAGCTGCAGCACGCAGGCACAGTGTGGGCAGCCTTCAGACTTAGAGAAAACAGTACTTTACCACTCTCCTGCCTTTTCCATGGTTATTCTATTGGAAAAGAACGAGTTTTGGACAACTACCTTTCATTCTTGCCAAACGCTTTGCAGACCCCCGTGCAAGCTTTAGAACAAGATTTTGGATGTTTTCTTTCCTGGCAGAGTTTCTCCTTGCAAGATATGGTGGAAAAGCTTTTTGCTGAGTGTAGAGCAGCAAGACACGCAGAAGACGCAGATACGCAGCTCTCCGAAGCTAAGTGCCGGTCCCGGGCTTCTTTCGGCACAAACCGCTCTCAGGAGCTCCCTGCGCTCGCCACAATGCTCTGTGTGCGAAGAAGCCGCTTCTTCGCCTCCGGGAGAATCGGCGAGCGGCAGCTTCCCAAAGGCGAAGATGCAAGCTGCAGCACACAGGCACAGTGTGGGCAGCCTTCAGACTTAGAGAAAACAGTACTTTACCACTCTCCTGCCTTTTCCATGGTTATTCTATTGGAAAAGAAGGAGTTTTGGACAACTACCTTTCATTCTTGCCAAACTCTTTGCAGACCCCCGTGCAAGCTTTAGAACAAGATTTTGGATGTTTTCTTTCCTGGCAGAGTTTCTCCTTGCAAGATATGGTGGAAAAGCTTTTTGCTGAGTGTAGAGCGGCAAGACACGCAGAAGACGCAGATACGCAGCTCTCCGAAGCTAAGTGCCGGTCCCGGGCTTCTTTCGGCACAAACCGCTCTCAGGAGCTCCCTGCGCTCGCCACAATGCTCTGTGTGCGAAGAAGCCGCTTCTTCGCCTCCGGGAGAATCGGCGAGCGGCAGCTTCCCAAAGGCGAAGATGCAAGCTGCACCACACAGGCACAGTGCGGGCAGCCTTCAGACTTAGAGAAAACAGTACTTTACCACTCTCCTGCCTTTTCCATGGTTATTCTATTGGAAAAGAACGAGTTTTGGACAACTACCTTTCATTCTTGCCAAACTCTTTGCAGACCCCCGTGCAAGCTTTAGAACAAGATTTTGGATGTTTTCTTTCCTGGCAGAGTTTCTCCTTGCAAGATATGGTGGAAAAGCTTTTTGCTGAGTGTAGAGCGGCAAGACACGCAGAAGACGCAGATACGCAGCTCTCCGAAGCTAAGTGCCGGTCCCGGGCTTCTTTCGGCACAAACCGCTCTCAGGAGCTCCCTGCGCTCGCCACAATGCTCTGTGTGCGAAGAAGCCGCTTCTTCGCCTCCGGGAGAATCGGCGAGCGGCAGCTTCCCAAAGGCGAAGATGCAAGCTGCAGCAGACAGGCACAGTGTGGGCAGCCTTCAGACTTAGAGAAAACAGTACTTTACCACTCTCCTGCCTTTTCCATGGTTATTCTATTGGAAAAGAACGAGTTTTGGACAACTACCTTTCATTCTTGCCAAACTCTTTGCAGACCCCCGTGCAAGCTTTAGAACAAGATTTTGGATGTTTTCTTTCCTGGCAGAGTTTCTCCTTGCAAGATATGGTGGAAAAGCTTTTTGCTGAGTGTAGAGCGGCAAGACACGCAGAAGACGCAGATACGCAGCTCTCCGAAGCTAAGTGCCGGTCCCGGGCTTCTTTCGGCACAAACCGCTCTCAGGAGCTCCCTGCGCTCGCCACAATGCTCTGTGTGCGAAGAAGCCGCTTCTTCGCCTCCGGGAGAATCGGCGAGCGGCAGCTTCCCAAAGGCGAAGATGCAAGCTGCAGCACGCAGGCACAGTGTGGGCAGCCTTCAAACTTAGAGAAAACAGTACTTTACCACTCTCCTGCCTTTTCCATGGTTATTCTATTGGAAAAGAACGAGTTTTGGACAACTACCTTTCATTCTTGCCAAACTCTTTGCAGACCCCCGTGCAAGCTTTAGAAGAAGATTTTGGATGTTTTCTTTCCTGGCAGAGTTTCTCCTTGCAAGATATGGTGGAAAAGCTTTTTGCTGAGTGTAGAGCGGCAAGACACGCAGAAGACGTAGATACGCAGCTCTCCGAAGCTAAGTGCCGGTCCCGGGCTTCTTTCGGCACAAACCGCTCTCAGGAGCTCCCTGCGCTCGCCACAATGCTCTGTGTGCGAAGAAGCAGCTTCTTCGCCTCCTGGAGAATCGGCGAGCGGCAGCTTCCCAAAGGCGAAGATGCAAGCTGCACCACACAGGCACAGTGTGGGCAGCCTTCAGACTTAGAGAAAACAGTACTTTACCACTCTCCTGCCTTTTCCATGGTTATTCTATTGGAAAAGAACGAGTTTTGGACAACTACCTTTCATTCTTGCCAAACTCTTTGCAGCCCCCTGTGCAAGCTTTAGAACAAGATTTTGGATGTTTTCTTTCCTGGCAGAGTTTCTCCTTGCAAGATATGGTGGAAAAGCTTTTTGCTGAGTGTAGAGCGGCAAGACACGCAGAAGACGCAGATACGCAGCTCTCCGAAGCTAAGTGCCGGTCCCGGGCTTCTTTCGGCACAAACCGCTCTCAGGAGCTCCCTGCGCTCGCCACAATGCTCTGTGTGCGAAGAAGCCGCTTCTTCGCCTCCGGGAGAATCGGCGAGCGGCAGCTTCCCAAAGGCGAAGATGCAAGCTGCAGCACGCAGGCACAGTGTGGGCAGCCTTCAGACTTAGAGAAAACAGTACTTTACCACTCTCCTGCCTTTTCCATGGTTATTCTATTGGAAAAGAACGAGTTTTGGACAACTACCTTTCATTCTTGCCAAACTCTTTGCAGACCCCCGTGCAAGCTTTAGAACAAGATTTTGGATGTTTTCTTTCCTGGCAGAGTTTCTCCTTGCAAGATATGGTGGAAAAGCTTTTTGCTGAGTGTAGAGCGGCAAGACACGCAGAAGACGCAGATACGCAGCTCTCCGAAGCTAAGTGCCGGTCCCGGGCTTCTTTCGGCACAAACCGCTCTCAGGAGCTCCCTGCGCTCGCCACAATGCTCTGTGTGCGAAGAAGCCGCTTCTTCGCCTCCGGGAGAATCGGCGAGCGGCAGCTTCCCAAAGGCGAAGATGCAAGCTGCAGCACGCAGGCACAGTGTGGGCAGCCTTCAGACTTCGAGAAAACAGTACTTTACCACTCTCCTGCCTTTTCCATGGTTATTCTATTGGAAAAGAACGAGTTTTGGACAACTACCTTTCATTCTTGCCAAACTCTTTGCAGACCCCCGTGCAAGCTTTAGAACAAGATTTTGGATGTTTTCTTTCCTGGCAGAGTTTCTCCTTGCAAGATATGGTGGAAAAGCTTTTTGCTGAGTGTAGAGCGGCAAGACACGCAGAAGACGCAGATACGCAGCTCTCCGAAGCTAAGTGCCGGTCCCGGGCTTCTTTCGGCACAAACCGCTCTCAGGAGCTCCCTGCGCTCGCCACAATGCTCTGTGTGCGAAGAAGCCGCTTCTTCGCCTCCGGGAGAATCGGCGAGCGGCAGCTTCCCAAAGGCGAAGATGCAAGCTGCAGCACGCAGGCACAGTGTGGGCAGCCTTCAAACTTAGAGAAAACAGTACTTTACCACTCTCCTGCCTTTTCCATGGTTATTCTATTGGAAAAGAACGAGTTTTGGACAACTACCTTTCATTCTTGCCAAACTCTTTGCAGACCCCCGTGCAAGCTTTAGAAGAAGATTTTGGATGTTTTCTTTCCTGGCAGAGTTTCTCCTTGCAAGATATGGTGGAAAAGCTTTTTGCTGAGTGTAGAGCGGCAAGACACGCAGAAGACGCAGATACGCAGCTCTCCGAAGCTAAGTGCCGGTCCCGGGCTTCTTTCGGCACAAACCGCTCTCAGGAGCTCCCTGCGCTCGCCACAATGCTCTGTGTGCGAAGAAGCCGCTTCTTCGCCTCCTGGAGAATCGGCGAGCGGCAGCTTCCCAAAGGCGAAGATGCAAGCTGCACCACACAGGCACAGTGTGGGCAGCCTTCAGACTTCGAGAAAACAGTACTTTACCATTCTCCTGCCTTTTCCATGGTTATTCTATTGGAAAAGAACGAGTTTTGGACAACTACCTTTCATTCTTGCCAAACTCTTTGCAGACCCCCGTGCAAGCTTTAGAACAAGATTTTGGATGTTTTCTTTCCTGGCAGAGTTTCTCCTTGCAAGATATGGTGGAAAAGCTTTTTGCTGAGTGTAGAGCGGCAAGACACGCAGAAGACGCAGATACGCAGCTCTCCGAAGCTAAGTGCCGGTCCCGGGCTTCTTTCGGCACAAACCGCTCTCAGGAGCTCCCTGCGCTCGCCACAATGCTCTGTGTGCGAAGAAGCCGCTTCTTCGCCTCCGGGAGAATCGGCGAGCGGCAGCTTCCCAAAGGCGAAGATGCAAGCTGCAGCACACAGGCACAGTGTGGGCAGCCTTCAGACTTAGAGAAAACAGTACTTTACCACTCTCCTGCCTTTTCCATGGTTATTCTATTGGAAAAGAACGAGTTTTGGACAACTACCTTTCATTCTTGCCAAACTCTTTGCAGACCCCCGTGCAAGCTTTAGAACAAGATTTTGGATGTTTTCTTTCCTGGCAGAGTTTCTCCTTGCAAGATATGGTGGAAAAGCTTTTTGCTGAGTGTAGAGCGGCAAGACACGCAGAAGACGCAGATACGCAGCTCTCCGAAGCTAAGTGCCGGTCCCGGGCTTCTTTCGGCACAAACCGCTCTCAGGAGCTCCCTGCGCTCGCCACAATGCTCTGTGTGCGAAGAAGCCGCTTCTTCGCCTCCGGGAGAATCGGCGAGCGGCAGCTTCCCAAAGGCGAAGATGCAAGCTGCACCACACAGGCACAGTGTGGGCAGCCTTCAGACTTAGAGAAAACAGTACTTTACCACTCTCCTGCCTTTTCCATGGTTATTCTATTGGAAAAGAACGAGTTTTGGACAACTACCTTTCATTCTTGCCAAACTCTTTGCAGACCCCCGTGCAAGCTTTAGAACAAGATTTTGGATGTTTTCTTTCCTGGCAGAGTTTCTCCTTGCAAGATATGGTGGAAAAGCTTTTTGCTGAGTGTAGAGCGGCAAGACACGCAGAAGACGCAGATACGCAGCTCTCCGAAGCTAAGTGCCGGTCCCGGGCTTCTTTCGACACAAACCGCTCTCAGGAGCTCCCTGCGCTCGCCACAATGCTCTGTGTGCGAAGAAGCCGCTTCTTCGCCTCCGGGAGAATCGGCGAGCGGCAGCTTCCCAAAGGCGAAGATGCAAGCTGCAGCACGCAGGCACAGTGTGGGCAGCCTTCAGACTTCGAGAAAACAGTACTTTACCACTCTCCTGCCTTTTCCATGGTTATTCTATTGGAAAAGAACGAGTTTTGGACAACTACCTTTCATTCTTGCCAAACTCTTTGCAGACCCCCGTGCAAGCTTTAGAACAAGATTTTGGATGTTTTCTTTCTGGCAGAGTTTCTCCTTGCAAGATATGGTGGAAAAGCTTTTTGCTGAGTGTAGAGCGGCAAGACACGCAGAAGACGCAGATACGCAGCTCTCCGAAGCTAAGTGCCGGTCCCGGGCTTCTTTCGGCACAAACCGCTCTCAGGAGCTCCCTGCGCTCGCCACAATGCTCTGTGTGCGAAGAAGCCGCTTCTTCGCCTCCGGGAGAATCGGCGAGCGGCAGCTTCCCAAAGGCGAAGATGCAAGCTGCAGCACACAGGCACAGTGTGGGCAGCCTTCAGACTTAGAGAAAACAGTACTTTACCACTCTCCTGCCTTTTCCATGGTTATTCTATTGGAAAAGAACGAGTTTTGGACAACTACCTTTCATTCTTGCCAAACTCTTTGCAGACCCCCGTGCAAGCTTTAGAAGAAGATTTTGGATGTTTTCTTTCCTGGCAGAGTTTCTCCTTGCAAGATATGGTGGAAAAGCTTTTTGCTGAGTGTAGAGCGGCAAGACACGCAGAAGACGCAGATACGCAGCTCTCCGAAGCTAAGTGCCGGTCCCGGGCTTCTTTCGGCACAAACCGCTCTCAGGAGCTCCCTGCGCTCGCCACAATGCTCTGTGTGCGAAGAAGCCGCTTCTTCGCCTCCGGGAGAATCGGCGAGCGGCAGCTTCCCAAAGGCGAAGATGCAAGCTGCAGCACGCAGGCACAGTGTGGGCAGCCTTCAGACTTAGAGAAAACAGTACTTTACCACTCTCCTGCCTTTTCCATGGTTATTCTATTGGAAAAGAACGAGTTTTGGACAACTACCTTTCATTCTTGCCAAACTCTTTGCAGACCCCCGTGCAAGCTTTAGAACAAGATTTTGGATGTTTTCTTTCCTGGCAGAGTTTCTCCTTGCAAGATATGGTGGAAAAGCTTTTTGCTGAGTGTAGAGCGGCAAGACACGCAGAAGACGCAGATACGCAGCTCTCCGAAGCTAAGTGCCGGTCCCGGGCTTCTTTCGGCACAAACCGCTCTCAGGAGCTCCCTGCGCTCGCCACAATGCTCTGTGTGCGAAGAAGCAGCTTCTTCGCCTCCTGGAGAATCGGCGAGCGGCAGCTTCCCAAAGGCGAAGATGCAAGCTGCACCACACAGGCACAGTGTGGGCAGCCTTCAGACTTAGAGAAAACAGTACTTTACCATTCTCCTGCCTTTTCCATGGTTATTCTATTGGAAAAGAACGAGTTTTGGACAACTACCTTTCATTCTTGCCAAACTCTTTGCAGACCCCCGTGCAAGCTTTAGAACAAGATTTTGGATGTTTTCTTTCCTGGCAGAGTTTCTCCTTGCAAGATATGGTGGAAAAGCTTTTTGCTGAGTGTAGAGCGGCAAGACACGCAGAAGACGCAGATACGCAGCTCTCCGAAGCTAAGTGCCGGTCCCGGGCTTCTTTCGGCACAAACCGCTCTCAGGAGCTCCCTGCGCTCGCCACAATGCTCTGTGTGCGAAGAAGCCGCTTCTTCGCCTCCGGGAGAATCGGCGAGCGGCAGCTTCCCAAAGGCGAAGATGCAAGCTGCAGCACACAGGCACAGTGTGGGCAGCCTTCAGACTTAGAGAAAACAGTACTTTACCACTCTCCTGCCTTTTCCATGGTTATTCTATTGGAAAAGAACGAGTTTTGGACAACTACCTTTCATTCTTGCCAAACTCTTTGCAGACCCCCGTGCAAGCTTTAGAACAAGATTTTGGATGTTTTCTTTCCTGGCAGAGTTTCTCCTTGCAAGATATGGTGGAAAAGCTTTTTGCTGAGTGTAGAGCGGCAAGACACGCAGAAGACGCAGATACGCAGCTCTCCGAAGCTAAGTGCCGGTCCCGGGCTTCTTTCGGCACAAACCGCTCTCAGGAGCTCCCTGCGCTCGCCACAATGCTCTGTGTGCGAAGAAGCCGCTTCTTCGCCTCCGGGAGAATCGGCGAGCGGCAGCTTCCCAAAGGCGAAGATGCAAGCTGCAGCACGCAGGCACAGTGTGGGCAGCCTTCAGACTTAGAGAAAACAGTACTTTACCACTCTCCTGCCTTTTCCATGGTTATTCTATTGGAAAAGAACGAGTTTTGGACAACTACCTTTCATTCTTGCCAAACTCTTTGCAGACCCCCGTGCAAGCTTTAGAACAAGATTTTGGATGTTTTCTTTCCTGGCAGAGTTTCTCCTTGCAAGATATGGTGGAAAAGCTTTTTGCTGAGTGTAGAGCGGCAAGACACGCAGAAGACGCAGATACGCAGCTCTCCGAAGCTAAGTGCCGGTCCCGGGCTTCTTTCGGCACAAACCGCTCTCAGGAGCTCCCTGCGCTCGCCACAATGCTCTGTGTGCGAAGAAGCCGCTTCTTCGCCTCCGGGAGAATCGGCGAGCGGCAGCTTCCCAAAGGCGAAGATGCAAGCTGCAGCACACAGGCACAGTGTGGGCAGCCTTCAGACTTCGAGAAAACAGTACTTTACCACTCTCCTGCCTTTTCCATGGTTATTCTATTGGAAAAGAACGAGTTTTGGACAACTACCTTTCATTCTTGCCAAACTCTTTGCAGACCCCCGTGCAAGCTTTAGAACAAGATTTTGGATGTTTTCTTTCCTGGCAGAGTTTCTCCTTGCAAGATATGGTGGAAAAGCTTTTTGCTGAGTGTAGAGCGGCAAGACACGCAGAAGACGCAGATACGCAGCTCTCCGAAGCTAAGTGCCGGTGCCGGGCTTCTTTCGGCACAAACCGCTCTCAGGAGCTCCCTGCGCTCGCCACAATGCTCTGTGTGCGAAGAAGCCGCTTCTTCGCCTCCGGGAGAATCGGCGAGCGGCAGCTTTCCAAAGGCGAAGATGCAAGCTGCAGCACGCAGGCACAGTGTGGGCAGCCTTCAGACTTAGAGAAAACAGTACTTTACCACTCTCCTGCCTTTTCCATGGTTATTCTATTGGAAAAGAACGAGTTTTGGACAACTACCTTTCATTCTTGCCAAACTCTTTGCAGACCCCCGTGCAAGCTTTAGAACAAGATTTTGGATGTTTTCTTTCCTGGCAGAGTTTCTCCTTGCAAGATATGGTGGAAAAGCTTTTGGCTGAGTGTAGAGCGGCAAGACACGCAGAAGACGCAGATACGCAGCTCTCCGAAGCTAAGTGCCGGTCCCGGGCTTCTTTCGGCACAAACCGCTCTCAGGAGCTCCCTGCGCTCGCCACAATGCTCTGTGTGCGAAGAAGCCGCTTCTTCGCCTCCGGGAGAATTGGCGAGCGGCAGCTTCCCAAAGGCGAAGATGCAAGCTGCAGCACGCAGGCACAGTGTGGGCAGCCTTCAGACTTAGAGAAAACAGTACTTTACCACTCTCCTGCCTTTTCCATGGTTATTCTATTGGAAAGAACGAGTTTTGGACAACTACCTTTCATTCTTGCCAAACTCTTTGCAGACCCCCGTGCAAGCTTTAGAACAAGATTTTGGATGTTTTCTTTCCTGGCAGAGTTTCTCCTTGCAAGATATGGTGGAAAAGCTTTTTGCTGAGTGTAGAGCGGCAAGACACGCAGAAGACGCAGATACGCATCTCTCCGAAGCTAAGTGCCGGTCCCGGGCTTCTTTCGGCACAAACCGCTCTCAGGAGCTCCCTGCGCTCGCCACAATGCTCTGTGTGCGAAGAAGCCGCTTCTTCGCCTCCGGGAGAATCGGCGAGCGGCAGCTTCCCAAAGGCGAAGATGCAAGCTGCAGCACGCAGGCACAGTGTGGGCAGCCTTCAAACTTAGAGAAAACAGTACTTTACCACTCTCCTGCCTTTTCCATGGTTATTCTATTGGAAAAGAACGAGTTTTGGACAACTACCTTTCATTCTTGCCAAACTCTTTGCAGACCCCCGTGCAAGCTTTAGAACAAGATTTTGGATGTTTTCTTTCCTGGCAGAGTTTCTCCTTGCAAGATATGGTGGAAAAGCTTTTTGCTGAGTGTAGAGCGGCAAGACACGCAGAAGACGCAGATACGCAGCTCTCCGAAGCTAAGTGCCGGTCCCGGGCTTCTTTCGGCACAAACCGCTCTCAGGAGCTCCCTGCGCTCGCCACAATGCTCTGTGTGCGAAGAAGCAGCTTCTTCGCCTCCTGGAGAATCGGCGAGCGGCAGCTTCCCAAAGGCGAAGATGCAAGCTGCACCACACAGGCACAGTGTGGGCAGCCTTCAGACTTAGAGAAAACAGTACTTTACCACTCTCCTGCCTTTTCCATGGTTATTCTATTGGAAAAGAACGAGTTTTGGACAACTACCTTTCATTCTTGCCAAACTCTTTGCAGACCCCCGTGCAAGCTTTAGAACAAGATTTTGGATGTTTTCTTTCCTGGCAGAGTTTCTCCTTGCAAGATATGGTGGAAAAGCTTTTTGCTGAGTGTAGAGCGGCAAGACACGCAGAAGACGCAGATACGCAGCTCTCCGAAGCTAAGTGCCGGTCCCGGGCTTCTTTCGGCACAAACCGCTCTCAGGAGCTCCCTGCGCTCGCCACAATGCTCTGTGTGCGAAGAAGCCGCTTCTTCGCCTCCGGGAGAATCGGCGTGCGGCAGCTTCCCAAAGGCGAAGATGCAAGCTGCACCACACAGGCACAGTGTGGGCAGCCTTCAGACTTAGAGAAAACAGTACTTTACCACTCTCCTGCCTTTTCCATGGTTATTCTATTGGAAAAGAACGAGTTTTGGACAACTACCTTTCATTCTTGCCAAACTCTTTGCAGACCCCCGTGCAAGCTTTAGAAGAAGATTTTGGATGTTTTCTTTCCTGGCAGAGTTTCTCCTTGCAAGATATGGTGGAAAAGCTTTTTGCTGAGTGTAGAGCGGCAAGACACGCAGAAGACGCAGATACGCAGCTCTCCGAAGCTAAGTGCCGGTCCCGGGCTTCTTTCGGCACAAACCGCTCTCAGGAGCTCCCTGCGCTCGCCACAATGCTCTGTGTGCGAAGAAGCCGCTTCTTCGCCTCCGGGAGAATCGGCGAGCGGCAGCTTCCCAAAGGCGAAGATGCAAGCTGCAGCACGCAGGCACAGTGTGGGCAGCCTTCAGACTTAGAGAAAACAGTACTTTACCACTCTCCTGCCTTTTCCATGGTTATTCTATTGGAAAAGAACGAGTTTTGGACAACTACCTTTCATTCTTGCCAAACTCTTTGCAGACCCCCGTGCAAGCTTTAGAACAAGATTTTGGATGTTTTCTTTCCTGGCAGAGTTTCTCCTTGCAAGATATGGTGGAAAAGCTTTTTGCTGAGTGTAGAGCGGCAAGACACGCAGAAGACGCAGATACGCAGCTCTCCGAAGCTAAGTGCCGGTGCCGGGCTTCTTTCGGCACAAACCGCTCTCAGGAGCTCCCTGCGCTCGCCACAATGCTCTGTGTGCGAAGAAGCCGCTTCTTCGCCTCCGGGAGAATCGGCGAGCGGCAGCTTCCCAAAGGCGAAGATGCAAGCTGCAGCACACAGGCACAGTGTGGGCAGCCTTCAGACTTAGAGAAAACAGTACTTTACCACTCTCCTGCCTTTTCCATGGTTATTCTATTGGAAAAGAACGAGTTTTGGACAACTACCTTTCATTCTTGCCAAACTCTTTGCAGACCCCCGTGCAAGCTTTAGAAGAAGATTTTGGATGTTTTCTTTCCTGGCAGAGTTTCTCCTTGCAAGATATGGTGGAAAAGCTTTTTGCTGAGTGTAGAGCGGCAAGACACGCAGAAGACGCAGATACGCAGCTCTCCGAAGCTAAGTGCCGGTCCCGGGCTTCTTTCGGCACAAACCGCTCTCAGGAGCTCCCTGCGCTCGCCACAATGCTCTGTGTGCGAAGAAGCCGCTTCTTCGCCTCCGGGAGAATCGGCGAGCGGCAGCTTCCCAAAGGCGAAGATGCAAGCTGCAGCACGCAGGCACAGTGTGGGCAGCCTTCAGACTTAGAGAAAACAGTACTTTACCACTCTCCTGCCTTTTCCATGGTTATTCTATTGGAAAAGAACGAGTTTTGGACAACTACCTTTCATTCTTGCCAAACTCTTTGCAGACCCCCGTGCAAGCTTTAGAACAAGATTTTGGATGTTTTCTTTCCTGGCAGAGTTTCTCCTTGCAAGATATGGTGGAAAAGCTTTTTGCTGAGTGTAGAGCGGCAAGACACGCAGAAGACGCAGATACGCAGCTCTCCGAAGCTAAGTGCCGGTCCCGGGCTTCTTTCGGCACAAACCGCTCTCAGGAGCTCCCTGCGCTCGCCACAATGCTCTGTGTGCGAAGAAGCCGCTTCTTCGCCTCCGGGAGAATCGGCGAGCGGCAGCTTCCCAAAGGCGAAGATGCAAGCTGCAGCACGCAGGCACAGTGTGGGCAGCCTTCAGACTTAGAGAAAACAGTACTTTACCACTCTCCTGCCTTTTCCATGGTTATTCTATTGGAAAAGAACGAGTTTTGGACAACTACCTTTCATTCTTGCCAAACTCTTTGCAGACCCCCGTGCAAGCTTTAGAAGAAGATTTTGGATGTTTTCTTTCCTGGCAGAGTTTCTCCTTGCAAGATATGGTGGAAAAGCTTTTTGCTGAGTGTAGAGCGGCAAGACACGCAGAAGACGCAGATACGCAGCTCTCCGAAGCTAAGTGCCGGTCCCGGGCTTCTTTCGGCACAAACCGCTCTCAGGAGCTCCCTGCGCTCGCCACAATGCTCTGTGTGCGAAGAAGCCGCTTCTTCGCCTCCGGGAGAATCGGCGAGCGGCAGCTTCCCAAAGGCGAAGATGCAAGCTGCAGCACGCAGGCACAGTGTGGGCAGCCTTCAGACTTAGAGAAACAGTACTTTACCACTCTCCTGCCTTTTCCATGGTTATTCTATTGGAAAAGAACGAGTTTTGGACAAACTACCTTTCATTCTTGCCAAACTCTTTGCAGACCCCCGTGCAAAGCTTTAGAACAAGATTTTGGATGTTTTCTTTCCTGGCAGAGTTTCTCCTTGCAAGATATGGTGGAAAAGCTTTTTGCTGAGTGTAGAGCGGCAAGACACGCAGAAGACGCAGATACGCAGCTCTCCGAAGCTAAGTGCCGGTCCCGGGCTTCTTTCGGCACAAACCGCTCTCAGGAGCTCCCTGCGCTCGCCACAATGCTCTGTGTGCGAAGAAGCCGCTTCTTCGCCTCCGGGAGAATCGGCGAGCGGCAGCTTCCCAAAGGCGAAGATGCAAGCTGCAGCACGCAGGCACAGTGTGGGCAGCCTTCAGACTTAGAGAAAACAGTACTTTACCACTCTCCTGCCTTTTCCATGGTTATTCTATTGGAAAAGAACGAGTTTTGGACAACTACCTTTCATTCTTGCCAAACTCTTTGCAGACCCCCGTGCAAGCTTTAGAACAAGATTTTGGATGTTTTCTTTCCTGGCAGAGTTTCTCCTTGCAAGATATGGTGGAAAAGCTTTTTGCTGAGTGTAGAGCGGCAAGACACGCAGAAGACGCAGATACGCAGCTCTCCGAAGCTAAGTGCCGGTCCCGGGCTTCTTTCGGCACAAACCGCTCTCAGGAGCTCCCTGCGCTCGCCACAATGCTCTGTGTGCGAAGAAGCCGCTTCTTCGCCTCCGGGAGAATCGGCGAGCGGCAGCTTCCCAAAGGCGAAGATGCAAGCTGCAGCACGCAGGCACAGTGTGGGCAGCCTTCAGACTTAGAGAAAACAGTACTTTACCACTCTCCTGCCTTTTCCATGGTTATTCTATTGGAAAAGAACGAGTTTTGGACAACTACCTTTCATTCTTGCCAAACTCTTTGCAGACCCCCGTGCAAGCTTTAGAACAAGATTTTGGATGTTTTCTTTCCTGGCAGAGTTTCTCCTTGCAAGATATGGTGGAAAAGCTTTTTGCTGAGTGTAGAGCGGCAAGACACGCAGAAGACGCAGATACGCAGCTCTCCGAAGCTAAGTGCCGGTCCCGGGCTTCTTTCGGCACAAACCGCTCTCAGGAGCTCCCTGCGCTCGCCACAATGCTCTGTGTGCGAAGAAGCCGCTTCTTCGCCTCCGGGAGAATCGGCGAGCGGCAGCTTCCCAAAGGCGAAGATGCAAGCTGCAGCACGCAGGCACAGTGTGGGCAGCCTTCAGACTTCGAGAAAACAGTACTTTACCACTCTCCTGCCTTTTCCATGGTTATTCTATTGGAAAAGAACGAGTTTTGGACAACTACCTTTCATTCTTGCCAAACTCTTTGCAGACCCCCGTGCAAGCTTTAGAAGAAGATTTTGGATGTTTTCTTTCCTGGCAGAGTTTCTCCTTGCAAGATATGGTGGAAAAGCTTTTTGCTGAGTGTAGAGCGGCAAGACACGCAGAAGACGCAGATACGCAGCTCTCCGAAGCTAAGTGCCGGTCCCGGGCTTCTTTCGGCACAAACCGCTCTCAGGAGCTCCCTGCGCTCGCCACAATGCTCTGTGTGCGAAGAAGCCGCTTCTTCGCCTCCGGGAGAATCGGCGAGCGGCAGCTTCCCAAAGGCGAAGATGCAAGCTGCAGCACGCAGGCACAGTGTGGGCAGCCTTCAAACTTAGAGAAAACAGTACTTTACCACTCTCCTGCCTTTTCCATGGTTATTCTATTGGAAAAGAACGAGTTTTGGACAACTACCTTTCATTCTTGCCAAACTCTTTGCAGACCCCCGTGCAAGCTTTAGAAGAAGATTTTGGATGTTTTCTTTCCTGGCAGAGTTTCTCCTTGCAAGATATGGTGGAAAAGCTTTTTGCTGAGTGTAGAGCGGCAAGACACGCAGAAGACGCAGATACGCAGCTCTCCGAAGCTAAGTGCCGGTCCCGGGCTTCTTTCGGCACAAAACCGCTCTCAGGAGCTCCCTGCGCTCGCCACAATGCTCTGTGTGCGAAGAAGCAGCTTCTTCGCCTCCTGGGAGAATCGGCGAGCGGCAGCTTCCCAAAGGCGAAGATGCAAGCTGCAGCACACAGGCACAGTGTGGGCAGCCTTCAGACTTAGAGAAAACAGTACTTTACCACTCTCCTGCCTTTTCCATGGTTATTCTATTGGAAAAGAACGAGTTTTGGACAACTACCTTTCATTCTTGCCAAACTCTTTGCAGACCCCCGTGCAAGCTTTAGAACAAGATTTTGGATGTTTTCTTTCCTGGCAGAGTTTCTCCTTGCAAGATATGGTGGAAAAGCTTTTTGCTGAGTGTAGAGCGGCAAGACACGCAGAAGACGCAGATACGCAGCTCTCCGAAGCTAAGTGCCGGTCCCGGGCTTCTTTCGGCACAAACCGCTCTCAGGAGCTCCCTGCGCTCGCCACAATGCTCTGTGTGCGAAGAAGCCGCTTCTTCGCCTCCGGGAGAATCGGCGAGCGGCAGCTTCCCAAAGGCGAAGATGCAAGCTGCAGCACGCAGGCACAGTGTGGGCAGCCTTCAGACTTAGAGAAAACAGTACTTTACCACTCTCCTGCCTTTTCCATGGTTATTCTATTGGAAAAGAACGAGTTTTGGACAACTACCTTTCATTCTTGCCAAACTCTTTGCAGACCCCCGTGCAAGCTTTAGAAGAAGATTTTGGATGTTTTCTTTCCTGGCAGAGTTTCTCCTTGCAAGATATGGTGGAAAAGCTTTTTGCTGAGTGTAGAGCGGCAAGACACGCAGAAGACGCAGATACGCAGCTCTCCGAAGCTAAGTGCCGGTCCCGGGCTTCTTTCGGCACAAACCGCTCTCAGGAGCTCCCTGCGCTCGCCACAATGCTCTGTGTGCGAAGAAGCCGCTTCTTCGCCTCCGGGAGAATCGGCGAGCGGCAGCTTCCCAAAGGCGAAGATGCAAGCTGCAGCACGCAGGCACAGTGTGGGCAGCCTTCAGACTTAGAGAAAACAGTACTTTACCACTCTCCTGCCTTTTCCATGGTTATTCTATTGGAAAAGAACGAGTTTTGGACAACTACCTTTCATTCTTGCCAAACTCTTTGCAGACCCCCGTGCAAGCTTTAGAACAAGATTTTGGATGTTTTCTTTCCTGGCAGAGTTTCTCCTTGCAAGATATGGTGGAAAAGCTTTTTGCTGAGTGTAGAGCGGCAAGACACGCAGAAGACGCAGATACGCAGCTCTCCGAAGCTAAGTGCCGGTCCCGGGCTTCTTTCGGCACAAACCGCTCTCAGGAGCTCCCTGCGCTCGCCACAATGCTCTGTGTGCGAAGAAGCCGCTTCTTCGCCTCCGGGAGAATCGGCGAGCGGCAGCTTCCCAAAGGCGAAGATGCAAGCTGCAGCACGCAGGCACAGTGTGGGCAGCCTTCAGACTTAGAGAAAACAGTACTTTACCACTCTCCTGCCTTTTCCATGGTATTCTATTGGAAAAGAACGAGTTTTGGACAACTACCTTTCATTCTTGCCAAACTCTTTGCAGACCCCCGTGCAAGCTTTAGAACAAGATTTTGGATGTTTTCTTTCCTGGCAGAGTTTCTCCTTGCAAGATATGGTGGAAAAGCTTTTTGCTGAGTGTAGAGCGGCAAGACACGCAGAAGACGCAGATACGCAGCTCTCCGAAGCTAAGTGCCGGTCCCGGGCTTCTTTCGGCACAAACCGCTCTCAGGAGCTCCCTGCGCTCGCCACAATGCTCTGTGTGCGAAGAAGCCGCTTCTTCGCCTCCGGGAGAATCGGCGAGCGGCAGCTTCCCAAAGGCGAAGATGCAAGCTGCAGCACGCAGGCACAGTGTGGGCAGCCTTCAGACTTAGAGAAAACAGTACTTTACCACTCTCCTGCCTTTTCCATGGTTATTCTATTGGAAAAGAACGAGTTTTGGACAACTACCTTTCATTCTTGCCAAACTCTTTGCAGACCCCCGTGCAAGCTTTAGAACAAGATTTTGGATGTTTTCTTTCCTGGCAGAGTTTCTCCTTGCAAGATATGGTGGAAAAGCTTTTTGCTGAGTGTAGAGCGGCAAGACACGCAGAAGACGCAGATACGCAGCTCTCCGAAGCTAAGTGCCGGTCCCGGGCTTCTTTCGGCACAAACCGCTCTCAGGAGCTCCCTGCGCTCGCCACAATGCTCTGTGTGCGAAGAAGCCGCTTCTTCGCCTCCGGGAGAATCGGCGAGCGGCAGCTTCCCAAAGGCGAAGATGCAAGCTGCAGCACGCAGGCACAGTGTGGGCAGCCTTCAGACTTAGAGAAAACAGTACTTTACCACTCTCCTGCCTTTTCCATGGTTATTCTATTGGAAAAGAACGAGTTTTGGACAACTACCTTTCATTCTTGCCAAACTCTTTGCAGACCCCCGTGCAAGCTTTAGAAGAAGATTTTGGATGTTTTCTTTCCTGGCAGAGTTTCTCCTTGCAAGATATGGTGGAAAAGCTTTTTGCTGAGTGTAGAGCGGCAAGACACGCAGAAGACGCAGATACGCAGCTCTCCGAAGCTAAGTGCCGGTCCCGGGCTTCTTTCGGCACAAACCGCTCTCAGGAGCTCCCTGCGCTCGCCACAATGCTCTGTGTGCGAAGAAGCCGCTTCTTCGCCTCCGGGAGAATCGGCGAGCGGCAGCTTCCCAAAGGCGAAGATGCAAGCTGCAGCACGCAGGCACAGTGTGGGCAGCCTTCAGACTTAGAGAAAACAGTACTTTACCACTCTCCTGCCTTTTCCATGGTTATTCTATTGGAAAAGAACGAGTTTTGGACAACTACCTTTCATTCTTGCCAAACTCTTTGCAGACCCCCGTGCAAGCTTTAGAACAAGATTTTGGATGTTTTCTTTCCTGGCAGAGTTTCTCCTTGCAAGATATGGTGGAAAAGCTTTTTGCTGAGTGTAGAGCGGCAAGACACGCAGAAGACGCAGATACGCAGCTCTCCGAAGCTAAGTGCCGGTCCCGGGCTTCTTTCGGCACAAACCGCTCTCAGGAGCTCCCTGCGCTCGCCACAATGCTCTGTGTGCGAAGAAGCCGCTTCTTCGCCTCCGGGAGAATCGGCGAGCGGCAGCTTCCCAAAGGCGAAGATGCAAGCTGCAGCACGCAGGCACAGTGTGGGTAGCCTTCAGACTTAGAGAAAACAGTACTTTACCACTCTCCTGCCTTTTCCATGGTTATTCTATTGGAAAAGAACGAGTTTTGGACAACTACCTTTCATTCTTGCCAAACTCTTTGCAGACCCCCGTGCAAGCTTTAGAACAAGATTTTGGATGTTTTCTTTCCTGGCAGAGTTTCTCCTTGCAAGATATGGTGGAAAAGCTTTTTGCTGAGTGTAGAGCGGCAAGACACGCAGAAGACGCAGATACGCAGCTCTCCGAAGCTAAGTGCCGGTCCCGGGCTTCTTTCGGCACAAACCGCTCTCAGGAGCTCCCTGCGCTCGCCACAATGCTCTGTGTGCGAAGAAGCCGCTTCTTCGCCTCCGGGAGAATCGGCGAGCGGCAGCTTCCCAAAGGCGAAGATGCAAGCTGCAGCACGCAGGCACAGTGTGGGCAGCCTTCAGACTTAGAGAAAACAGTACTTTACCACTCTCCTGCCTTTTCCATGGTTATTCTATTGGAAAAGAACGAGTTTTGGACAACTACCTTTCATTCTTGCCAAACTCTTTGCAGACCCCCGTGCAAGCTTTAGAACAAGATTTTGGATGTTTTCTTTCCTGGCAGAGTTTCTCCTTGCAAGATATGGTGGAAAAGCTTTTTGCTGAGTGTAGAGCGGCAAGACACGCAGAAGACGCAGATACGCAGCTCTCCGAAGCTAAGTGCCGGTCCCGGGCTTCTTTCGGCACAAACCGCTCTCAGGAGCTCCCTGCGCTCGCCACAATGCTCTGTGTGCGAAGAAGCCGCTTCTTCGCCTCCGGGAGAATCGGCGAGCGGCAGCTTCCCAAAGGCGAAGATGCAAGCTGCAGCACGCAGGCACAGTGTGGGCAGCCTTCAGACTTAGAGAAAACAGTACTTTACCACTCTCCTGCCTTTTCCATGGTTATTCTATTGGAAAAGAACGAGTTTTGGACAACTACCTTTCATTCTTGCCAAACTCTTTGCAGACCCCCGTGCAAGCTTTAGAAGAAGATTTTGGATGTTTTCTTTCCTGGCAGAGTTTCTCCTTGCAAGATATGGTGGAAAAGCTTTTTGCTGAGTGTAGAGCGGCAAGACACGCAGAAGACGCAGATACGCAGCTCTCCGAAGCTAAGTGCCGGTCCCGGGCTTCTTTCGGCACAAACCGCTCTCAGGAGCTCCCTGCGCTCGCCACAATGCTCTGTGTGCGAAGAAGCCGCTTCTTCGCCTCCGGGAGAATCGGCGAGCGGCAGCTTCCCAAAGGCGAAGATGCAAGCTGCAGCACGCAGGCACAGTGTGGGCAGCCTTCAGACTTCGAGAAAACAGTACTTTACCACTCTCCTGCCTTTTCCATGGTTATTCTATTGGAAAAGAACGAGTTTTGGACAACTACCTTTCATTCTTGCCAAACTCTTTGCAGACCCCCGTGCAAGCTTTAGAACAAGATTTTGGATGTTTTCTTTCCTGGCAGAGTTTCTCCTTGCAAGATATGGTGGAAAAGCTTTTTGCTGAGTGTAGAGCGGCAAGACACGCAGAAGACGCAGATACGCAGCTCTCCGAAGCTAAGTGCCGGTCCCGGGCTTCTTTCGGCACAAACCGCTCTCAGGAGCTCCCTGCGCTCGCCACAATGCTCTGTGTGCGAAGAAGCCGCTTCTTCGCCTCCGGGAGAATCGGCGAGCGGCAGCTTCCCAAAGGCGAAGATGCAAGCTGCAGCACGCAGGCACAGTGTGGGCAGCCTTCAGACTTAGAGAAAACAGTACTTTACCACTCTCCTGCCTTTTCCATGGTTATTCTATTGGAAAAGAACGAGTTTTGGACAACTACCTTTCATTCTTGCCAAACTCTTTGCAGACCCCCGTGCAAGCTTTAGAACAAGATTTTGGATGTTTTCTTTCCTGGCAGAGTTTCTCCTTGCAAGATATGGTGGAAAAGCTTTTTGCTGAGTGTAGAGCGGCAAGACACGCAGAAGACGCAGATACGCAGCTCTCCGAAGCTAAGTGCCGGTCCCGGGCTTCTTTCGGCACAAACCGCTCTCAGGAGCTCCCTGCGCTCGCCACAATGCTCTGTGTGCGAAGAAGCCGCTTCTTCGCCTCCGGGAGAATCGGCGAGCGGCAGCTTCCCAAAGGCGAAGATGCAAGCTGCAGCACGCAGGCACAGTGTGGGCAGCCTTCAGACTTAGAGAAAACAGTACTTTACCACTCTCCTGCCTTTTCCATGGTTATTCTATTGGAAAAGAACGAGTTTTGGACAACTACCTTTCATTCTTGCCAAACTCTTTGCAGACCCCCGTGCAAGCTTTAGAACAAGATTTTGGATGTTTTCTTTCCTGGCAGAGTTTCTCCTTGCAAGATATGGTGGAAAAGCTTTTTGCTGAGTGTAGAGCGGCAAGACACGCAGAAGACGCAGATACGCAGCTCTCCGAAGCTAAGTGCCGGTCCCGGGCTTCTTTCGGCACAAACCGCTCTCAGGAGCTCCCTGCGCTCGCCACAATGCTCTGTGTGCGAAGAAGCCGCTTCTTCGCCTCCGGGAGAATCGGCGAGCGGCAGCTTCCCAAAGGCGAAGATGCAAGCTGCAGCACGCAGGCACAGTGTGGGCAGCCTTCAGACTTAGAGAAAACAGTACTTTACCACTCTCCTGCCTTTTCCATGGTTATTCTATTGGAAAAGAACGAGTTTTGGACAACTACCTTTCATTCTTGCCAAACTCTTTGCAGACCCCCGTGCAAGCTTTAGAACAAGATTTTGGATGTTTTCTTTCCTGGCAGAGTTTCTCCTTGCAAGATATGGTGGAAAAGCTTTTTGCTGAGTGTAGAGCGGCAAGACACGCAGAAGACGCAGATACGCAGCTCTCCGAAGCTAAGTGCCGGTCCCGGGCTTCTTTCGGCACAAACCGCTCTCAGGAGCTCCCTGCGCTCGCCACAATGCTCTGTGTGCGAAGAAGCCGCTTCTTCGCCTCCGGGAGAATCGGCGAGCGGCAGCTTCCCAAAGGCGAAGATGCAAGCTGCAGCACGCAGGCACAGTGTGGGCAGCCTTCAGACTTAGAGAAAACAGTACTTTACCACTCTCCTGCCTTTTCCATGGTTATTCTATTGGAAAAGAACGAGTTTTGGACAACTACCTTTCATTCTTGCCAAACTCTTTGCAGACCCCCGTGCAAGCTTTAGAACAAGATTTTGGATGTTTTCTTTCCTGGCAGAGTTTCTCCTTGCAAGATATGGTGGAAAAGCTTTTTGCTGAGTGTAGAGCGGCAAGACACGCAGAAGACGCAGATACGCAGCTCTCCGAAGCTAAGTGCCGGTCCCGGGCTTCTTTCGGCACAAACCGCTCTCAGGAGCTCCCTGCGCTCGCCACAATGCTCTGTGTGCGAAGAAGCCGCTTCTTCGCCTCCGGGAGAATCGGCGAGCGGCAGCTTCCCAAAGGCGAAGATGCAAGCTGCAGCACGCAGGCACAGTGTGGGCAGCCTTCAGACTTAGAGAAAACAGTACTTTACCACTCTCCTGCCTTTTCCATGGTTATTCTATTGGAAAAGAACGAGTTTTGGACAACTACCTTTCATTCTTGCCAAACTCTTTGCAGACCCCCGTGCAAGCTTTAGAACAAGATTTTGGATGTTTTCTTTCCTGGCAGAGTTTCTCCTTGCAAGATATGGTGGAAAAGCTTTTTGCTGAGTGTAGAGCGGCAAGACACGCAGAAGACGCAGATACGCAGCTCTCCGAAGCTAAGTGCCGGTCCCGGGCTTCTTTCGGCACAAACCGCTCTCAGGAGCTCCCTGCGCTCGCCACAATGCTCTGTGTGCGAAGAAGCCGCTTCTTCGCCTCCGGGAGAATCGGCGAGCGGCAGCTTCCCAAAGGCGAAGATGCAAGCTGCAGCACGCAGGCACAGTGTGGGCAGCCTTCAGACTTCGAGAAAACAGTACTTTACCACTCTCCTGCCTTTTCCATGGTTATTCTATTGGAAAAGAACGAGTTTTGGACAACTACCTTTCATTCTTGCCAAACTCTTTGCAGACCCCCGTGCAAGCTTTAGAACAAGATTTTGGATGTTTTCTTTCCTGGCAGAGTTTCTCCTTGCAAGATATGGTGGAAAAGCTTTTTGCTGAGTGTAGAGCGGCAAGACACGCAGAAGACGCAGATACGCAGCTCTCCGAAGCTAAGTGCCGGTCCCGGGCTTCTTTCGGCACAAACCGCTCTCAGGAGCTCCCTGCGCTCGCCACAATGCTCTGTGTGCGAAGAAGCCGCTTCTTCGCCTCCGGGAGAATCGGCGAGCGGCAGCTTCCCAAAGGCGAAGATGCAAGCTGCAGCACGCAGGCACAGTGTGGGCAGCCTTCAGACTTAGAGAAAACAGTACTTTACCACTCTCCTGCCTTTTCCATGGTTATTCTATTGGAAAAGAACGAGTTTTGGACAACTACCTTTCATTCTTGCCAAACTCTTTGCAGACCCCCGTGCAAGCTTTAGAACAAGATTTTGGATGTTTTCTTTCCTGGCAGAGTTTCTCCTTGCAAGATATGGTGGAAAAGCTTTTTGCTGAGTGTAGAGCGGCAAGACACGCAGAAGACGCAGATACGCAGCTCTCCGAAGCTAAGTGCCGGTCCCGGGCTTCTTTCGGCACAAACCGCTCTCAGGAGCTCCCTGCGCTCGCCACAATGCTCTGTGTGCGAAGAAGCCGCTTCTTCGCCTCCTGGAGAATCGGCGAGCGGCAGCTTCCCAAAGGCGAAGATGCAAGCTGCAGCACACAGGCACAGTGTGGGCAGCCTTCAGACTTCGAGAAAACAGTACTTTACCACTCTCCTGCCTTTTCCATGGTTATTCTATTGGAAAAGAACGAGTTTTGGACAACTACCTTTCATTCTTGCCAAACTCTTTGCAGACCCCCGTGCAAGCTTTAGAACAAGATTTTGGATGTTTTCTTTCCTGGCAGAGTTTCTCCTTGCAAGATATGGTGGAAAAGCTTTTTGCTGAGTGTAGAGCGGCAAGACACGCAGAAGACGCAGATACGCAGCTCTCCGAAGCTAAGTGCCGGTCCCGGGCTTCTTTCGGCACAAACCGCTCTCAGGAGCTCCCTGCGCTCGCCACAATGCTCTGTGTGCGAAGAAGCCGCTTCTTCGCCTCCTGGAGAATCGGCGAGCGGCAGCTTCCCAAAGGCGAAGATGCAAGCTGCAGCACACAGGCACAGTGTGGGCAGCCTTCAGACTTAGAGAAAACAGTACTTTACCACTCTCCTGCCTTTTCCATGGTTATTCTATTGGAAAAGAACGAGTTTTGGACAACTACCTTTCATTCTTGCCAAACTCTTTGCAGACCCCCGTGCAAGCTTTAGAACAAGATTTTGGATGTTTTCTTTCCTGGCAGAGTTTCTCCTTGCAAGATATGGTGGAAAAGCTTTTTGCTGAGTGTAGAGCGGCAAGACACGCAGAAGACGCAGATACGCAGCTCTCCGAAGCTAAGTGTCGGTCCCGGGCTTCTTTCGGCACAAACCGCTCTCAGGAGCTCCCTGCGCTCGCCACAATGCTCTGTGTGCGAAGAAGCCGCTTCTTCGCCTCCGGGAGAATCGGCGAGCGGCAGCTTCCCAAAGGCGAAGATGCAAGCTGCAGCACGCAGGCACAGTGTGGGCAGCCTTCAGACTTAGAGAAAACAGTACTTTACCACTCTCCTGCCTTTTCCATGGTTATTCTATTGGAAAAGAACGAGTTTTGGACAACTACCTTTCATTCTTGCCAAACTCTTTGCAGACCCCCGTGCAAGCTTTAGAAGAAGATTTTGGATGTTTTCTTTCCTGGCAGAGTTTCTCCTTGCAAGATATGGTGGAAAAGCTTTTTGCTGAGTGTAGAGCGGCAAGACACGCAGAAGACGCAGATACGCAGCTCTCCGAAGCTAAGTGCCGGTCCCGGGCTTCTTTCGGCACAAACCGCTCTCAGGAGCTCCCTGCGCTCGCCACAATGCTCTGTGTGCGAAGAAGCCGCTTCTTCGCCTCCGGGAGAATCGGCGAGCGGCAGCTTCCCAAAGGCGGAGATGCAAGCTGCAGCACACAGGCACAGTGTGGGCAGCCTTCAGACTTAGAGAAAACAGTACTTTACCACTCTCCTGCCTTTTCCATGGTTATTCTATTGGAAAAGAACGAGTTTTGGACAACTACCTTTCATTCTTGCCAAACTCTTTGCAGACCCCCGTGCAAGCTTTAGAAGAAGATTTTGGATGTTTTCTTTCCTGGCAGAGTTTCTCCTTGCAAGATATGGTGGAAAAGCTTTTTGCTGAGTGTAGAGCGGCAAGACACGCAGAAGACGCAGATACGCAGCTCTCCGAAGCTAAGTGCCGGTCCCGGGCTTCTTTCGGCACAAACCGCTCTCAGGAGCTCCCTGCGCTCGCCACAATGCTCTGTGTGCGAAGAAGCCGCTTCTTCGCCTCCGGGAGAATCGGCGAGCGGCAGCTTCCCAAAGGCGAAGATGCAAGCTGCAGCACGCAGGCACAGTGTGGGCAGCCTTCAGACTTAGAGAAAACAGTACTTTACCACTCTCCTGCCTTTTCCATGGTTATTCTATTGGAAAAGAACGAGTTTTGGACAACTACCTTTCATTCTTGCCAAACTCTTTGCAGACCTCCGTGCAAGCTTTAGAACAAGATTTTGGATGTTTTCTTTCCTGGCAGAGTTTCTCTTTGCAAGATATGGTGGAAAAGCTTTTTGCTGAGTGTAGAGCGGCAAGACACGCAGAAGACGCAGATACGCAGCTCTCCGAAGCTAAGTGCCGGTCCCGGGCTTCTTTCGGCACAAACCGCTCTCAGGAGCTCCCTGCGCTCGCCACAATGCTCTGTGTGCGAAGAAGCCGCTTCTTCGCCTCCGGGAGAATCGGCGAGCGGCAGCTTCCCAAAGGCGAAGATGCAAGCTGCAGCACACAGGCACAGTGTGGGCAGCCTTCAGACTTCGAGAAAACAGTACTTTACCACTCTCCTGCCTTTTCCATGGTTATTCTATTGGAAAAGAACGAGTTTTGGACAACTACCTTTCATTCTTGCCAAACTCTTTGCAGACCCCCGTGCAAGCTTTAGAACAAGATTTTGGATGTTTTCTTTCCTGGCAGAGTTTCTCCTTGCAAGATATGGTGGAAAAGCTTTTTGCTGAGTGTAGAGCGGCAAGACACGCAGAAGACGCAGATACGCAGCTCTCCGAAGCTAAGTGCCGGTCCCGGGCTTCTTTCGGCACAAACCGCTCTCAGGAGCTCCCTGCGCTCGCCACAATGCTCTGTGTGCGAAGAAGCCGCTTCTTCGCCTCCGGGAGAATCGGCGAGCGGCAGCTTCCCAAAGGCGAAGATGCAAGCTGCAGCACGCAGGCACAGTGTGGGCAGCCTTCAAACTTAGAGAAAACAGTACTTTACCACTCTCCTGCCTTTTCCATGGTTATTCTATTGGAAAAGAACGAGTTTTGGACAACTACCTTTCATTCTTGCCAAACTCTTTGCAGACCCCCGTGCAAGCTTTAGAACAAGATTTTGGATGTTTTCTTTCCTGGCAGAGTTTCTCCTTGCAAGATATGGTGGAAAAGCTTTTTGCTGAGTGTAGAGCGGCAAGACACGCAGAAGACGCAGATACGCAGCTCTCCGAAGCTAAGTGCCGGTCCCGGGCTTCTTTCGGCACAAACCGCTCTCAGGAGCTCCCTGCGCTCGCCACAATGCTCTGTGTGCGAAGAAGCCGCTTCTTCGCCTCCGGGAGAATCGGCGAGCGGCAGCTTCCCAAAGGCGAAGATGCAAGCTGCAGCACACAGGCACAGTGTGGGCAGCCTTCAGACTTAGAGAAAACAGTACTTTACCACTCTCCTGCCTTTTCCATGGTTATTCTATTGGAAAAGAACGAGTTTTGGACAACTACCTTTCATTCTTGCCAAACTCTTTGCAGACCCCCGTGCAAGCTTTAGAAGAAGATTTTGGATGTTTTCTTTCCTGGCAGAGTTTCTCCTTGCAAGATATGGTGGAAAAGCTTTTTGCTGAGTGTAGAGCGGCAAGACACGCAGAAGACGCAGATACGCAGCTCTCCGAAGCTAAGTGCCGGTCCCGGGCTTCTTTCGGCACAAACCGCTCTCAGGAGCTCCCTGCGCTCGCCACAATGCTCTGTGTGCGAAGAAGCCGCTTCTTCGCCTCCGGGAGAATCGGCGAGCGGCAGCTTCCCAAAGGCGAAGATGCAAGCTGCAGCACGCAGGCACAGTGTGGGCAGCCTTCAGACTTAGAGAAAACAGTACTTTACCACTCTCCTGCCTTTTCCATGGTTATTCTATTGGAAAAGAACGAGTTTTGGACAACTACCTTTCATTCTTGCCAAACTCTTTGCAGACCCCCGTGCAAGCTTTAGAACAAGATTTTGGATGTTTTCTTTCCTGGCAGAGTTTCTCCTTGCAAGATATGGTGGAAAAGCTTTTTGCTGAGTGTAGAGCGGCAAGACACGCAGAAGACGCAGATACGCAGCTCTCCGAAGCTAAGTGCCGGTCCCGGGCTTCTTTCGGCACAAACCGCTCTCAGGAGCTCCCTGCGCTCGCCACAATGCTCTGTGTGCGAAGAAGCCGCTTCTTCGCCTCCGGGGGACTCGGCTAGTAGCAGCTTCCGAAACGCGACACACAAATATTAACAGCACGGCATTGTGTCCTTGGCGTCTTTCGGCACAAGCGCCCCACCGGAACTTACCGCCAGCGGCACAATGCATTGTGTGTGAAGAACTCCCTTCACCTCCAGGGAACTGAAAGAAGAAGCCTAAGCTTAAAACGCCTTTGCCTCAATTGTGTACTGGTTTGGGCGCTCCTCTCTATTAATTGCGCCACTCCTGACAGCAGGTGTCGCTGTTCGTCAAGCTTTGAGTTTGCTTAATATGTTGCGATGCTTGGTGGTCAAACGACTCAAGGTAAGATCAGCGATTTTAAATCAGGTTCTCACTGGTGTAGATACCATTAGTCATTGCACACTGCAAAATAATGCTGCTCTAGCGTTCTTGTTAGCACATGGGCAAGAGTGTGAGGATTTGGAAGGAATGTGTTTTTTGAACCTTTCTAACCATTCTGCAGTCATTCACTGGAAACTCAAACAAGGACAAGATAACATGAAGAAATTGATTGGGAATGAGAGGGTTACGCCTGAATGGTTTGAGAGATGGGAAACAACTCGATGGTTGAAAGATCTTGTAAAGGGAACTTTGTTGTTACTAGTAGTCATTATTATATTGCTTCTTGTTATTCCATGCATCATGAAAGTGGTGAGCGTCTTGGAAGAAAATAGGGTGGGAAAGGGTTTAGCTGGTGCAAGACGAAGAAGGGGGAAATTGTAGCAATGTATCTGAACCTCTTAGACTAAAGGGTGCACCAGCCATCCAGCTGGAATATGTTCTTATCAGAATTTTCTCAGAGCCCTCTGGAATTCATCAAGGTTACTAAGACATAAGCCGTGCTAAAATAAGAAAGAGAAGCTGAGAAACCAAATTCCAAGACTACAAGAACTCGATAACGGGGGGCAGCAAAGCGCCTGGACTGTAACCAAACGTATCTTCTGAGAGGTGCGCACAGAATGCGTGGACATAACAAAGGCACCAAGATAAAAATGCGGGCCTAGCGTGTGCAGAGATTTAGAATGTGTAAGTGCATCATGTCAACAATCAACGGCTTCTGCTTAATCCTCTTGCTCCGTTGTCCTGGAGTCCTGAATTTCCCACAAGGAAAGCCCTACTAAAAGGGCTCTGATTTTAATGATAGTTGCTGTCTAGACGATGAATAATGGGAAGAGTTCTTTCAAATCCTTCCCTCGCTGACATCTGTAAGTTTCATCTTTTCCTGATTGTACTGGTGGCTATACATTAGTTATGACTAGAAAGGAATGAGTTTTAGGGATATGTTGCAAGGAAATTGGTAGCTCTGCTTCCATTTCCATTGTCTAAGAAGAATTCTGATTAGTTTTGGACTTTTCATAGACCTCTGACTAGATTGCATTTGTCTTTGATTGAGCCCGTAAATTTTAGGCTACTAGGCTTGACCAATGGATAGAAAAGGGAAAGTCACACAGCTTAGGTGGTTCCCTTGTCAACAACTTCTCAATAGTAGGGCGATTTCTGTCCTCAAGTTTGTTACTTCAGCTAGCAGATTATGCTCACTCCAAAAGAAGGTGAGAAGTTTGCTACCCTAAATGGTCCGATAATTCTTCCTGCTTCTTTGTGACTCTTTTGTATGACTGGATTCTGTATTATTGGAGTTTGTTATAAAAAGTTGGATTAAATTGCGTGCGTCCGCTCTTGGGGGAAACAGTATTTAGCCAATAACATCTAGGCTTTTATCGACCTGAGATTGTCTGAACGGACGGGACGCTTTAAACACAGTAATTCCTGCTAGTTCCAATTCCATTTTTAGACTCGACAAACCGAATGGTAAACCTGCACCAGTAGGGAGGGACATTGGACTTTCTCCTTTTTAGAGAGAAACTAATGAAAAAGTTTCAGCAGAATCATAGCAGGCTGTAAAATAAGAAAAGCATCATGAAAAGAGGCCAATCCTATCCTCTTAGTATTGCTAGTTGTGATTGGACATGAATGAAACATGTCAACTCTGTGTTCCTGGGTATCACATCAGTAACAGCTACTTCAGCTGCTGTAGTTGTCTCCTAAAGCTAAGAACAGAATCCAAAGAATTGTGATTCCATGGTCACAATTCACCCTGTGATGGTGACAGGTGAAAAAGGAGTGGAAGGTGCGCGGGTAAATTAACTTGAATGGCCTATCTAAATCAGCAGCCACTGATTTCCTGAAAACTTCAACAGGTCAGTTGACCTGTTGGGATTCTTTTAATCCATGGTCATGTTTTTCTTGGGATTCTTGTAACCTTTCCCCATTCGTTCAGCCTTTGCCCTCAAGCCTTTGCTGACATTTCAAGTATCTCGACAAGCTGGAAATGTGTTGTCTTTCTTTATCATGTCATAATTCCCTTCAAAGGGTTGTTTGCCTCAAGTCTTATTTGCTGGTTTTCTGCTAGTTCATTGTCAGAGGGCAGCAGGTGCTTTGTAAGAGCAAGTACACAATCCTATAGCTTGCTTTTCTTTTGATTTGGCCTGTCTAGAAAACTGAAGGACTGAACATTTCCGACAGGATTTTCTCTCCCCATTATGTTTCACCGGAAGGGCAGATGCAAATCATCTACTTAAACTCTCGGCACGGAAAAAAGTAGTGGTTTGCTGCTGCATATAGGTAGAAGCTTACAAAAGGAAGGCCTTGGGCTGAGGCCCGATACTTTGGCTAAGCAGAAAAGGACTATGGGAAGGTGAGGCCGCTGAATCAGAGGTAGATCAACAAGTTCTAGAATCGTCACGTGTTCACAGCGTGGTGTAGGATGGTTGGTTGAATGAATTTTGTTATGGCTTAAAGCTATGGAACTGATAAAGGCCTGAGTGCTTCAAAAGCCTGGTTTTTGCAAAAAAGCAGCTCTCCTCTGCACCTGCCTGGGGACTCTGCATCACTAGGGAGCCTCACTCCCAGTTTGCCAAGGAGATGATCAGTAGGAATGTTGCAGAGCTGCCGTGTCCGTATGAATGGAATGGCAAAGAGTGAAGCGGTGGGTATTTTTGGGCTTTAATACAATGCTGCTGCATTGGTGCCAGTTTAGTCGGTTTTCCATCAGTGACCTTTCTGTCTAGAAGTACACTGCCCAGTCTTTCTAGCATGTGATGCCATTTCCTTCCTGTTGTTTTAATACCTTCCTTCAGTTGAAAGGATGATACAATCTTTACATTTTGAAGATCCCTGTTAGGAAACACTATGCCAGAGGAGTCATTGCTCCCTTTTCTTCTGCCTCCTTTGTAATTTTCAGAGCCTCATTTCAAATTTCTGCTAATGTCGAGAAGAATACTGAGACTACTCAGCAGGGTTGACACTCTCAGCTGCTTTCCTCTTTCATACTGCTTCATACTGTATGTGACTTAATGGCCTGGTTTTGTCATCCGCATTTTGCTGTGATCTGTGAACACAAAAAGAAGTCTTTGTTTTTTGCAAGAACTACCCCTAGGAGGATTTGTGTTCCTTTTGATTTCTACGGTGTTAGCCCTGTTGCAGAAAAAAAGGAGATTGTACCCTCTTCTTGTGCTCTCATTCCCTCCTCTCTGCTTTGCATGTCCTAGTTAATCTACTGCCATGACTCATTTGGCATCATCTCATAGTGCAAATTCTGCACAGTTTCATGGACTTACAAATGCCAGTTGCCAAGGAGCTTGTATAACCATTCAAAGATTAAAGAATTGTAGGGCTGGGCAAGTCCAGCTGCTGAAACTGGAAGTGGTTAAGTCATGCCATATTAAAGAGACAGAGCAAATCAGTTCATCTAGGACTTTCAACTGGACACCTCTGAGAATAACAGCTTGACAGCAATGACACAGCCATCTTCCTAGCTGTATTCCAGAAAGAGAAAAGGGACACCTTCAATGGTTAAGATGTTTGGCATGAGAAAACAGCAAGAAATGTAGCACAAAATACTTGAGCCAGATAAAGTGCGTTTTTCTCGTGAGAATTTTGCAGTTGTTCTTTCTTGTCTGTGCCTTTACTTTTCACAGAAGACAGGGAGGGCGTTTGATTATTATTGTTCTTTTGTTTTCTATTCTTGGCCTCCCTCTTTCCACCTGCCATTAACAATTTTGCCTTGCTTTACTGGCTTCTCTTTCTTTACTTATAGAAGGTTACATGAGGTCCTCCAACCTTGTCATAAACATTCGCATACAGTGGAAAGGAGTAGAAGGTACATCTAAATGCACAAAACAGACCCAGAAAAAGAGAGGTTTTTTACAGTCTTCTGTGAGAACAAGATATCTTTGAACTGAGTAATGCTTTAACTTTTAGTCCACTCTTTACTATTATTACAAGTGTTTGGCCTTTAGTACATAGCCTTTGAAATCATCCAGCCCAATATTTTTGGCTAATTTTGTTTTATTTCTCTCGGGGACTTTGTTTCTTAAGGAATAGTCCAGAGCCAGAGCGTCCACGGTAGAGTTATGCTGCCATAATAAAAGCGTCGTAAATTCTGGTACAGTTTGTGCTGGTAATACGTCTAGGAAAGAAAGGTTTTACATCTTTTTTGACTTTCAAATGTAACCATTATTTGAAAAAGTTAAGAGTTGGGCTTTCCCCCCCTCCAAAATACTTCTCTCTGGAATGTTACTCAGGGATTACACATAAAAGCTCACCCTGTAAAATATGTTGCGGATAATCTGCAGTAAGCGCAGCTTAGCAGCTAGAGATGATTATGTGGGTTAAATGACATTCCTTCTGCGGTGATGGAAACTCTGTCTACGCAGACATACTCAACAAAAGTTACCATGGCTTAGCTCCTCTCCTAAACTTCATGTGCATTTTCAAACTTTCCAAGAAGGTGAATTCAAGCTCCTTCATTGCTCTCTGCTGGAGTCCCAAGAAAATACCAGTGTGCTTTTTGTCATTTACAGCTGTCATTGCTTAGCTCTTGAACATGAGACTCTCTCATGACTGATGAAAGTTGTCTAGTTAAGAGTGGGTCAAAGACACGCTCCTGCTCTAGAAGGAGATGAGAAGGTTTCTGCAGTCTTTGTCATCTCTACTGCTTGTGATTTCTATCCAAAACCAGTGGGAAGTTTTCTGAAGGCAGTCCAGAAGCTGGCAATATGGACAGCTTACAACCAAACACTTGCTGCACTGCTATCACGGTGATACCAGGAAGGACTTAAAAAATTTAGAAGGGCAAAGAAAGCAGTTGGAAGGAAAAGAACATTAACCATTATTCCATTCTTCTAATATGTCCTCCTTTAAGTCATCATTTTCATGCAGTTTAACGGCTTGCGTTGGTATCCCTCAAAAGGAATCTGAGACAGAGTAAGCTTTTTAATGCAGTAGATGTGACACGTGCAGGCCAAGTTGCCTTTGTTGACATCAAATGCCAGTTATGCTTGAGCTACCCTTTGCTTAAGGTACTTCGCTTACACGAAGAATTTTACTCATCATTGAGCAAATTTTGCTGTCATGATTGAGTAAATTTTATTCATGATAGAGTGAATTTTACTGTCACTCCGAATTTTACTGTCATGATTGGCATTGAAACTTTTCAAGGAAAGCTCTGGATAGCAATGTTTGTGTAAAAATAGTAGTTTATCTCCTGTATTTGTGTGAAGCAGGTAAGCCTTTTGCTGTCACCAGTGTTGCTTACCCTTTCATGTCATATCCCTCTTCATATCCATATTCTGCTGAAGGCTTATTAATCTGCTTTAAAATTGGCACGTGGAATAAGACTACTTTTCCTTTTTGAAAGCTAATGTCATTTGACCTAGTGACAGTAAATAATTCATTAATTGTAAGTCCCCAGCTAGCATCTTTTACGCATATTCTAACCTTCTAAAGAAGTAACAAAAACACTCTCCAATACTTGACTTTCTTAAGCACACAAAATGAACCACATCTCTGCAGTATTTTAACGTGCACCATATTTAGCCAAGTAATTCAAAAGAAATAAAAAGCAGCCCCTTCAATTTGGAAATATTTTTGAATTGTTTTTGAATATACAAAACATACCCTTACCGTACGCATTGCATGCAGATTTAATCGTCGTGAAAGCAAACCCTATGTTTCTGTTGGGATAGCATGGTTTTCCAGTTTCCACAATTGTTCTTGGCACAGTTTTCTACTTATGTGACTGTTAGGACACTCGTAGGTACTTCTAAGGTACTGTAGTAAGCGGAGAAGGAGGAGAGGTTGTGCCTTATTTCTGGCTTCCTTTGGTTTTCTTTTTGGTTTTCTTCCTCTTGCTCTTTTTCATGTCACCTTTCTAGATACTGTGATTTAGATTTGCAGTTTACTAAGCTGTGTTTTCTGTCTGGAATTCTTTGAAATTCCCAGAGGAACCCCACCGATAAATATGCATCTTTTTATGATTTGCTAGCTACATAGAAAATCTTCCTGCTGCTCTAAAATGCTTTTATTTGATATGCATTTTTATCACCATTCCAATGAAAAGAAAAGTTCCTCTATTCACTGCTTTTGTACTGGATTCAGTTCAATGTGCGCTAACGGTGCAAAAAAGTCCTGCTGGAGAAGGGATCTGCATACAAATTGACCAAGACATGTGCTACAAGGGTCTTGAAAAGGTTCAAAGTTTCTCTACCTTTCTGGCAGTCTGTCTTCACAGCAGGACTTGATGAGGGATTTTGCTGGCGTTTCTTTGACAGAAAGCAATAACAAAGCAAGCAAAATGGAGCAGCAAAAGAAGAATGGAGCAGCAAAAGGTACATTATCCCCTCTGTTATTATCATTGTCGAAACAGATTTTTTCACACCATGTTACATCAAATACCTTAGTAGAGCTAAAGACTAGAAAAACGCAGCTCTGTTCTGGTTCATTAAAAGCAAAGCCATCTGTGGACAGAAGTGCCCAGCGTGATGCTGGGAACTCCTAGCTGGTTTCAGTAAGCTGTCTGGAGAACGGCATTTTCGGTGGGCTTTACTAGCGTGTCTGTAAGGAGAGGGAGTTTATGTGCAGGTTTGAGCCCTGAGAGTGCCATAGGCAAAGAGACCCATCGTGTAGCTCTCTGACCAGCCACAGCACACTGAGGCATGATGGATTACTCCCAGAGTTCACGTGGTAGAAAGGTTTTCTGCCCCCGTGAAGGACGACACATCCATTTGCTTGACTAGAGCCATTCTGTATGTTACAATGGTAACTTGAATTCATCAAGTTTGTGCTATTTGTACAATGGCAGTGAGCTTGGATTCTTAAGCTTCTCGTGTTTGACCTGTTTCCTGTTTCAGTAAATAGCAAAACTTCCAAGGACTGCAGCGACAAGAAGATGAAGCTGCTAGTGTATTTCAAATCTTTGCCTAATAAAATGGTGATTTTTGCACATATTCGCAATGGAAATTTACGGTACCGAAACACCAGCTCTGCTCAGGGCAATTCTGAAATTGACTTGAGCTCTTTTCTGTGTTTCTTAGCAGGTGAACTGAGATACTTCTAGCTTCCAAGGCAAGGCGTTTGACAGCAGCTTGAAAAAGGCCCAGGCTGTTGGATGAAAAGGTGAAAAAACTGAGGGAAATGGGGGGAAATTTCACTTCTGGTTTATGTCATAGATTCAGCCAGATGATCAACAAGCATTAGTTTTATGAGGTACCAGCGTAGTCTTTCACTCTTGCAGATCCCCAAAAGCTTAACCATCCAGCAGCTTCTTCCTTGCAACAAGTGCCACAGCCAAAAGCCAGGCCTGGCCGTCACCTTCTCCTCGCAGCCTACAAACTCTGCCAAACGTACCGGTGATTCTCACTTTCCTTCTCAGCTACATGGACAAGCACATCCTCTCCATGTCTCCGAGTCCTTAGCGAAACCAAACAGCGGTTCACCTTCAAACAGCTCAGTGTGCCAGGACAGAAAGATTTCACTGGCCTGTGAAATCTTGCTTTTTCCTTGCAGCCTTTTATTTTCAGACATACACCGAGGCATTGCACTTTGCTTCTCAGCTGAGTGCATTGCCATATTGCTGGAGTCCCACACGTCCATCTCCTTCTCGCACTAACTGCTTCTGTTGAAACATGCTGATGTGATGTGCTTTCCTGCTCAGCTATTCACACAGTCACATTCTATGTCCTGCTTGCAGTCTGAATCTAAAAGGAGACGTTTCTGACTATGTCTCACAGACACAGATGTACCAGGATGAAAAGGTTGCTTGGACCTTGCCACTTACGTTCGAAAACATCCATTCACTCCACAATCAAGAGACACCTTTCTTTGCTTTACATCCTGCAAACTTCACACAGACACACACACACACACACACACACACACACACACACACACACACACACACACACGAGAGCTACGCACTTTCTTTCTTTCTTTCTTGGCTGCACACACTCACCTATTTCCCACCTTGACCTCTCTACCACTTCTCCTTCGGCCTTGCTGTGCATGGACATTTCCTGTTAAGATACCCATTGTGTTGCCTATCCCTCCCCCACATTGCCTTGCCTTTCCTACCCAATCTTGCATTTCTTGTCATTGCTGACAATTCCTTTCTTTTCCCTTGCCTTCCTGACCCATGCATGTCCTTCCCTTGCCCTTCATACCAAGCCAGTGCCTTGTATTGACTTGCTCACCTATCCTTCTTTTCCTTCCCATTTGTCCAGCTCCAATCTTTCATTTCCTTCTCCTTCTAGGACTCTTATTGCCTTGTCTCCCTCTCTTTTGTGTTGCCTGGCAAAGCCACCACTTGTCTGGCCTTGTCCTTGAACCCCTTCCTTGCCTTGCATTACCTTGCTCATCAGTCCCCCACCTGGAATTCACCACCTCTCTTTTTGTGGAATCTCTTCCACATGCATTGCCCTGCCTGCTTCTCCTAGGATTCTCCAGGCTTCCACTGGCTTTTTTTTCTCAAGGCCCCAGCGTTTCAGGAGCTTGTGAGAGGAAGCCTGGAGGAGGCCACGTGCAAGCACACCTATCTGTCCTGACAGCTTTCTTCTGACATCTATGCTTACATGTCTTGAATTTTGGACACAAAGTTCATCTTTCACCCTTGGGCTTCAGGGGCAGAATGACAGTTCTTTTGCATACAAAGGAAAGCAGGCAACTCAAGTGTCTTAGGTGCAGATTAAACATGACCCATGCAAGATCAAGGCTGGACAGAGCGGTCGGTCCGGGCCGCTTTTGTGTACCAGCAGTCTTTGAATGGACCTGCCACTTGCCTTGCTTTGGGCAACCAACCAGTTTCCTTGCCATGCCCTGCTAATTCTCCATTGCTTTGCATTCCCTTGCATACCCATGCCTCACATTTGACCTGCCTGCAGTTTTCCTACAGGGCTTGGCCTTGCCTAGCCCTTCCGGTTACCATCACCTCCTATGCCCAGCCTTGCCTCTAACTTCTGGGACTTGTCTCACCTACCACTCCATTTGCTTTCCCCTCACGGCTTCAGTCTTGCCAACCTGTCCCTTGACTTGCCTACAATTGCCTACACTTGCTTTGCCTTGCCTTACCTGCATGGAAGGCAAGGCAAAGAGTGGTAGACAAGGCAAAGCAAAGCCAGGAAGTTATTTGAAGGGCTAGGCAAGGCAGACATAGGCAAGCAAGCAAAGCTAGGGTAGGGTAGGCTAGGAAAACTAGGCATGGTACTGGAGGCAAGGCAAAGCCAAGTGACTTGGAGTGCCTTTCCTTGCTTGGGAAGTAAAAGATACGGTGGCAATGTTGGTAGGGCTGATGATAAGGTATCGTGGGAAGGTATAGTACAGCAAGACATTTCTGTCCTCGTCCTTTCTGTGTAGGAGCCATTGTTGGACAGAGTCAGTACCGGACGTGGTATGCAACTTTTGCTCTGTAAGTTCCTGAAGGAGAACAGCAATGCTTTCTCATGGGAAGGAAAGAACTTAGCCCCAGTGTTGGAGGTGCAGATAAGAAGCTGTGTCGTGCAGCTTAAGGGCGGCAGCAACTTTCTATCCTGGCATATTTGGTTTGGAAGCACTGACTCAATTTGTACAATCATGGAGTCGGTATCCATCTTTGGAAGGCAGTCTCCTTCCTGAAAGAATCCATTTGGCCTGTGTTTTCCACTTTCTCAAGGCAGCCTTCTTGAAATTCTGCCAGCACACTTCTTTTGGACAAGGTAAAGAGCTGCGCTGGGTCTTGGTGTGCAGCCTAGCTAGTGCCCCGCACAGGTAATGCCCAATAGCAGTGGTCTGACACCTTTGTAGAGGATCAGGCCCTGGATGCTTTGGATTTTGGAGGAGGGGATGCCATTTCTTTTGAGATGGGCTTCTAGTTCCTCCTCCCTTTGGCAAAGTTTGGGTGGCCACTTTGGGTGGTCTCAGTGAATTGAAAGGCTTTTCCCAATAGGCAGTTCTCTGGGTTAGAGTTGTTGAACTGTCAGTGGGAATGCAGAGGCCAGGCCAGGCCTCTGCAGGACAGGTTTTTGTCCCTTGTAGCTTTAGGGACTGTGTGAGCAGTCCCTGGTGCCATCCCATTTGGATCCTGACTCTGAGAGATTGAAGGCTTACGGTGGTACCTAGAGCTGAGAAGGAAAGTGGCGATAGCAGGGTGCATGTTTATAGTTTGATGGGTGCAATTGAAATTGTAGGCAGCAAAGAGCTTTCTCCACCAACAGTTTTGCGAGCTCGGCCGACATTTTCAAGTTTGTTACCAGGCTCTGTGAGAGAGAAAAAGTTTGTTAGGGCAGAAGATCTGGTGTCGGCCTTTGAGTGTGGGGCAAAGAAGAGTATCCACTTGGAAGGGGAAGATCGGTGAAATCCTTTTGTCCTGACACAGTTGATTGGAGAGCAGGGACGTTTCTGACTTGGCTGGGTCCTGGGGGTGGTTGTGAGCTGGGCTCGGTGCGTGTCCTGGTTTTGTGAGTTGACAATGCTGTGGTGTGGTTATTTAGAAGAGCGCTGACAGTGCCCAGGAAAAAGACAAGCACTTTTCTAGCCCAGCCCCGTTCGTGTGGGAGCAGTGTAGGGACAAGAGCTCTGCTGTGGATCCTGGCTCTCGGGTACTGACAGAATGGGATCCTGCATGTAGCAGAGAAGGAAAAAGAATCATTTCATTGTTGGCTGCACAGTTTAGAAGCTTCAAAATAAAAGGCAATTGCAGCATGGCCTCTTCATTTTAGAAAGTTTTCTGGGCCATCAGCTGCTCAACATGTAACTTGCACCCACTGAACTGCATTCAGCTTCCTGGAGATATGCACTTTCCCTCAAGATCTAGGTACCATCTTGCACTCTAACACTTGAAGATCCCAAACCGCTTCAAAATGTCCAGCGGCTGCTCTCAAAGAAAAAGTCCTACAACAAAAAGGCAGTGCTGGCCATAACGCTCCCTTTGCAGTCTGTCAACCAAACGAAACATACTAGCGATTCTCACGGACTTTCTCAATGATATATATACGTGCATCAGCACATTCTCTCAAAGTGACAGAGACTATCGCTACAGCCAAGCGTTTTCAGCTGCACTTCTGACTGACAGATGTGCCAGGACAGAAGGCATTTGCCAACCTACCCTCTTTCCTGTGCAACCTGACATTGGCAGCGCAAATATTTTCACATTCTTTCATTGTGGACATGTCCAAAGCAGCTAAAGATCACACAGGTGGAAGTGTCAAGACAGAAGATGTTCTCAAAGTAACTCCTTTTTTTTCTAAACAGCTTTTAAACTGCGCACAATGCTTTGTATCTTCTTTCCCACATAGACCTGCCCTCACTTTTTCACACTCACATCTTTGTTGCAAACATCCAGCAGCTGTTTGCGTAGAAAAAGGCTCTAGAAATAAAAGCGAGACTTGGGCTGCACCTTCTGCCTGCCCTGTGTAAGCCACATCAAACTCACCAGTGCGCTCTGTCCTTCCCTTTTCCGCTGCAACTACCATTGTGTTCTCTGGATCTCGGAACCTAAAGGTAGGCACATTTGTTTCCACAGAAGGGCCATAGGTAGCAGCACAAATAGCTCTCACTGAACTTTAATCTTTACCACTGCCACCATGAGTTTGGTTGGTAGGCCAGTAGGAGTCATGCTCCTTTTACAGCTGGTATGCGGCAGCCACCAGCCCAGTGCTCTTCGACTCTTGTAACCAATCCTGCTTTTACTCTCCCGGAGGGGATTAGGCATCTGTTTCTCACACAGATCATTGTGGCAGCAGCCAACGGCTCTAGTGCACTGCTTCTGCCAAAAGACACTGGGGCCAGACACTTACCTTCTCAGCACTACGTAGCCCCGTATTCTGCATCTCTTGTCGTCCAGATCATACCGCAAAGCGTTTCACAGAGAAAAAATGTGCCAGGACAACAAGCTTGGCTGAAGTGTACCCCTGAAACTGGTGGAAGTTTGTATTTGCACCACATTCAAGGGGCAGTCCTCTTTCCTATACAACCTGCAAACTGCTGTCTGTTCGCAGTGCCCTCTGCCCGCTCCTTCTTACCTTGAAGTACCATGCCAAAGAGGGCTCTGTGCTGAGGTCTCAGAAGAAGAGGGAAGCATATGTGTTTGTAAAGTGGACTGTCTGTTAGTCACTTCCCTCTTCAAAGCAGCGTGTTCCATGCCAAGCAGACAACAAAGCAACAAAGGATGAGTGTGACTCTGCATTCAAATCCTGCAATGTTCCCAGAAGTGAATTTCTCTCTTCTATAGGACTGACTTGTATGAAGTGGCGTGGTTGTTTCCTTCCATTAGAAGGGAAACTCATCTAGCCAGGCTTCATCACCCCCTGTATCTTTTGGGGTAGTTCTTGGAAGAAAATAGAGAGCAACTTTTCCACTCCACATGATTCATGTTTCATTCTCTTCCTTCTGTACTTCAGGGAACAAGCTATCAATTCCCTACTCTTTCTATGAAAAGGCATGAAGCTATTAATTAAATTCCCATAGATATAATAAGGAATCAAAGTCTTTTATGCCTGCAAGCAGGCCCTTATGGTATGAAAAGTATGGATTGTCAGGGGTGGAAGAAGATCTGCATGAAAAAGGAGAAAGCCCAGAAGCATGCAGGGATTTTCAGGTATGAAAGGGAAAACGACATTAAATTGTCAAGGGAAAGAAATTGAAAGAGGGAGGAGGGAGAAGGGAGGAGGAGGAGGCAAATGCTGCCTTTGAGGCAGCTGACACAAGGACCGTCGGCCTCATGAGCAAACAAGAAAACCAAATGAAACTTCACAGCAATCTCATCCACAACTTAGTGGACAAATGTGCAAACCCATTTCTTCATTTATTATGTGTCTAATATATATAGAGATGTTCTTCATTCTGACCGAATTTTCAGGGAGCAAGCTAGTGTAAGGCACCTGGAACCAATGGTGTATTGGAAATGGCCAACATGCAGAACGCGCTCCATCCTGAACGCTACCACAGCAGAATCACAGGATCATAGAATGGCCGGGGTAGACAAAGACCTTAAAGGCCATCTAGTTCTCTGACATGGGCGGGGACACCTTCTACTTGCTCAGGTTGCTCAGAGCCCCATCCAGCCTGGCCTTGAACACCAGGTTGGGGTGTCCATAACTTCTCCAGGCTGTCTGTGCCAGTGCTTCACCACCCTCACAGGGAAGAATTTCTTCCGAGTATCTAATTTCAACCTGCCCTCTTTCATTTTGAAGCCATTGCCCATTGTCCTGTCTCCAGAGTTCCTAATGAAGAGTCCCTCTCCTGCTTCCCTTCAGATATTGGAAGGTGTTGTGAGGTCTCCATGCAACCTTCTCTTCACCAGGCTAAACAGCCCTCATTCTCTCAGCCTGTGTGTCATGGCTTGACACTGGGACAATGCCAGTGCCCCCATGAGTATACTCTCTCCCTGGTTTCTGCTGTGAGATGTGACCAGGAATAAGCAAAGCAGGCTCCCACTTAGGGAAAAAAAAAATTATTAACTAAACTACAAGGGAAAGGAAAAAAAAAAAAAAAAAGAAACACACAAGGAAAATGAAAACTTCACAAATACATCTCCTCCTCCTCCTCCCCAAATTCCCAATACAATACATCCCCCAAATCATCGACTCTCGGTCCAGCACCACCCTTCAGAATACTCAATCCTCAGTTCATCAAGAGGACAAGGAGTCCTTCTTGTGCCAGTGGTGACCTATTCCTTTCATGTCCAGTGCTCTCACCACTGAACACAGACCAGAGCTGCTTCTAGGGTCGACTTTTAAGGATGCTTCATCCCACTGCAAAAAGGCACAGTCTCAATTTTGGGACATCTGTCCCCCCCATATTTTTCACCCCCTGGGGCCGAGGGGTACCCACACCGAACCCTCTTGGTCCTGAGGCATTGCCTCCCCCTAGAATGCAGTCCCTGTATCACAAGGAAACATGGCTCTGTCCATGGCTACACACAAAGAGTCCAGCATAAGCTACTCCATCATCTCTTCCACCTGCGTTCTTCTCTATTTCTCTCGTGGCCCATTTCCTCTTATCTCCTCTATATCTCTCTTCTCATTCAACTCCAGGAGGATTAGCATTTGTAAGGTTTCCATCATCCAAGAAAAGGGTTAAAAATCTGAGGCTCTGTCTGTCCAGAACTCCCATGGCTGCCCTGCCAGGCCCCTTCTTGAACTCCCCTCTTCTCCTTCTCGGCCGGCCAAGAACAGGCACCAGCTCTCTCTCTGTCTCTCCTGCGGTGGGGGGGGGGGGGGGGGGGGGGCTGCCCAATGCCTCTCAGTGCTCCTCCACCCTTCCATCCTGCAGGGGCCTTCACCTCCCTTCTGGCCAGGGACCCAGCCTACCTCACCGGGCTGGGTGGCTTCCCCTGCCCCGCCCAGCCCGCAGCCAGGCAGGGGAGATCTGAACCTTTCCCTGACCGGAACCCAAGAGAGCCTCCCAGGGGAGAGCCCTGCTTTTAACCCTGTGTTCTCAGAGGTGCATCCAATGTCCCAATGGCCACCTTAGGTGCCAATATTAAAATCTGAACATCCATTGGCCTAACCACAGCATCCCAGAAAACACATTTCCTGTCAAACCACCACACTGTGGGATATGCTCTTGTCCTGAATACTGAACTGCAGTATTGTCTGATGATTTTTTGAATCCTTTGAAGGCATTTTGAATTCTTTTTCAGCCTTAAATTAGACTAAATAGCTTTGATTTGTGGGTATTGAGCAACAGAAATCACTGCCCTGGCTTGCCTTTTTTACAGCTCCTTTCCATGGGAGACTCGCTGCAAACGTCACAGCTGGTGAGACAGTGGGCACACCATCATTCTGAAAGAGCTTTGCACAGTAAACATAGAGGAGGATTAAATATTGAAATGCAGATGACAGGAGCTGCCCAATGGACTCTGCTGGTGGAAATCAAATACTAGTCTAGTATTTTGAATGCAAATAATTCCTCCCAATGAGGCCAGACAGGCTTGTTTGCCTTTGAATCTGAGCATGTGGACAGTAGTGGATGGTCTACAGGTTGAAAACAGTGTAGATACTTCTCCTTTTTTTCAATAGTGGCTCAGAAACTGAAAAGGCAGCTACAAAATGGTAAATACATCCCTACAGATTCAAAAATGGTTGTTCTTAATTTGCATCTCCACCATAACAACAAATTGTTAGAACTAAAATACAGATGGGAATTTTATAGCTTCTCAGAAATGAAGCAGGAATTGGCCAATGGGCCTTCTCAGAAATGAAGCAGGAATTGGCCAATGGGCCTTAGCAGTAGCTACAAGTTTTTCAGCATGAGGCATCTCAAAAGTGTTTTAACCGTACAGAACTTTTCTGTACTTTTGGCCTTTTATCTCAAGGATGAATCAAAAAAAAAAAAAAAAAAGGAAAAAAAACCCAAGAAAAATAAAAAAAGAACAAACCCTACCAAATATATATATATATATATATAACATGACTAAGATAATAAGCACAATCAGTAACATATATAGAAAAAGAACCCATGGTTTTTAACTTTCAACCTTGTCTTCTCAACACACTCTCGAAAATGGAATTGTTTCCCTATCTGCCTTGAAACATTTTGGAGCAAAAAACACTCTAAGGTCCTGATAGGTGTTTTGGTCAAAAATCCCTTCTTCTGGTTTTCTGTCCATAAGCAGAGTAATGGAGGGGAAAACTGGTAGCTGGCCAAAGGAGGTAGGAAGAGTGATCATCATCCACAACACTGGGGCTAAAGAAATTTCCACAGAAAATTACCTGCCTTATTACTTCTTCATGTGTTGGGTTGAAAGCTCAGAATCTGTTTCCATGTTTCCCATCCCTCGAATGTTCTATTTCACAGAATTCGAGCCCCTCAAACTTCAGTCCTGCCAGAACAGCCCGCCACGTGCTGTCATAGGGGATCTGCTGATGCCCACTGACTCTTACCAGTCTAGTGCTTGTCACTGTTGCAGATCAAGAACTACTGAATAGTTCTGATTAATGCTCTTAGAGTGGTTGAAAACAAGGAAAGAATGACTAGACATTTGTATGATCAAATCCCCTGATGGAATAAAAACATACCAGGACAACAAGCTTAATAAATGTATTCATTGTCATAAGAAGGGAGATGAAGGGTCCAAAAGATTACTTGCATACTTACTGTTCTAAATCCCTTGTTATCTGGTAAATTGCAAAGGATGCCCGGCTTTCACCAAAATGCAAATCAGATTAAAATGTGAAGCCTTACACTTTACTGGATAGAAAACTTCATCGTCCATTTTTAAATCTTAGAGAATGCGATGTTGTCCTGGTTTAGGGCAAATTTGGAGGAGAATTTCCAAATTAGGGCCCCTCCCCCCAACTGGTTCGGGAAGGATTCCTCAGAGAGAAGTGGAACGAACCTGTTCATTTAATAGGCACAGCACCCCCCAGCACGCAAAAGGAACAATTCTGGATGACAGCACTCTGAAAAAGATGACAAATTCAGAAAGTCTCTCTTGGGGGGGTGGTCACTTTGTTCTCAGTCCCTCCGGCGCTGGGCCAGCTGCTGCAGGCCACAAGGTGCAAACTCTCGGTGTTTCCCAGGTCCCAGTCCGGAGCAGGTTCAAAATGGTCAGGAAGACCTGAAGGAGAAACGGTCCAGGAAGAAATTTGGACAGTTTAGCTAAACTAGCTAATGAGCAAAAGCAAGCAGAAGCGAAGCAAGCAAGAGTGAGAGAGAGCAAAGCCAAAAGCAAAAGCAGAAAAAGCAAAAGCTGCAGTCTCTGTGTCCCGCCAGGTTGATAAGAAAACCAAAACAAAACATTCCCTCTTCAGAGCCAGTCTTAAAGGTACAGAACATAATATCCAACATTCACAGAACACATGAATGGGGATACAAGCATCATAACGTCACCCTAGGACAGATGTATTTCCTATTAATACCTTAATATTAATAAGGTTTAGAGCTGGAATTCAGAGGGAAAAGAAAGCTATTTTGAATTCATTCTATTCAATCATCTTGTCTGGGCTGTCTCTTCCTGCTTTTCACTTCTGAAACTCTGTATGAAAGGCATAGAGTTCTGGATTAATTCTTTTCAGTTTCCCCTGTTATTCTTAACAGTTTCCCCTGTTATTCTTCTTTAAAGGCAAACCTGGAAAAATCCACACTTTCTTTCCCAACCACTTCTAAAATTCCATTGAGAAGCAAAAAACCCCATCAAACAACTAAATCTCTGCTCCAATTTGTAGGAAAAATCCCCATGCCATTAACTGCTTTCCTAACATTTTCTTTCTCT
>NW_027099082.1:0-70676 GCF_037042795.1 Molothrus aeneus | reverse complement strand
GATGGCATAACAGCTTTATTTCATTTTGTTCCTAAGACTGATTAATAGCTTATGAAGTGTTTTACAATTGAGAGTGAGAGTGTTCACACTAACCATACAATTTGGATGGATCTCTTTTACTTTGCACAGCAGCAGATACGGTTTAGCACTCCACAGTTCAGTCCCCGAAAGTGAATGGGTGTGGCAGATTTAACCTAACTGGCCAGTCCACCAGAATGCTTAATTATCTTGGAAAATGCTTTGCTCTGTCTCATTATCTGGACATGTCTCTCTAGCTCCGCTTTGAGCTCCTTGATCTTTCATCTACAGGATGAGATCCAATTTAGCTTAGCAAGGACATAGCCTTTCAAAACCACATCTTTTATCTTCTGCATTCATACAAGTACATTTCTACTGCAGGGAACCCTGTGGAAGATCCTAGTTGTTTTGTTTCTCAGATAGTTGTTGCATAAAAGAGCTCTTCTTTTAATTTTTTCCCTGCTAAAGTATAGGCTCTGTACTTAACTGATTGTGATGCTAACTCATTATCATCTATTCTTCAGTCGTACAGAGTAGGCAGCAAAGTTTTCTTCTGAAGACATTCATTTAATGAGAAATGCTGAAGGTCTGACTTTAGTTGCAAAGGTCACTGATTGACCGGTTGCAAAATTGTTAAGTCTAGTAAGAGCAGGAAAAGTGTGCTGTTGCTGTGCCTGTAAATGTCGTGTCAGCTGCTGTTGGGATAAAAAGCATGAGCATAAGAAAAGATATCTGCATGGATAGAAAAGAAATTTGTTGTGATTTCTGCACAAGAGGAAGTATGAAGCACTTATTTCAGTGGCTAAGACAGTATCATCATTGGGCCAGTTCTCTTCAACATCTTTTGAACAACCTGGACACAGCACTTGAAGGAATATTAAGACAGTTTGCCAAAGACACTACATTGGGAGGAGCTGTGAACTAACTCCCTTGAGGGCACAGAGACCTTGCAGAGAGATCTTGCCAAATAGGAGAGATGGGCAATTCTTGCTGGCCGGGAGTCTATGCACAAATCACAAAAGGGGCGGGACTGCTGGGGACGGCGTCTCAAGCTGGTTTTTTTCCAGCATCAGTCTCATGACATGGTGATGACAATGGGAAGCTGCCAGCAGCTCACGTCCCCAGCAGCAGACAAAGAACTTAATGTTACAACTTACTTGAAAAGTTTTTTGACCAATCACACAAAGCAAAAGCATATTGACAGTACTTCTGTCCAATCACTATAAAGACATGTACCTGGGCTTAGAACGATGCTCGCTTCTTTCGAATAAAAGACCTGCTTGTAAGCCTTAAGATACAACGCACAGAGCTCCATTATTAAGCTTAGAACTACCTAACATCGCGCTAGATATACTTTGCTGTAGCTTAGGGAGTTATTCTAGACAAGCATTAATACACAGACCATTGTTCCATTTGTCCTTACTTTTCTACTTCTCATCTAATTTTTCTGCTGACAAACCTTATGACTACTGCTTAGCTCCAATGACAGTTCTGCTGTCTCTGAGGCCTTCCTTTTGCAGCTTTCCCAAACCCCTCTGTTTTTGAGGATTCCCACAGGCAATCACCAACCAGATGGAGTGGAACAAGGGCAAGTGCTGGATTCAGCACCTGCAACAGGGCAATCCTGGTGGGTGTATAGACTGGGGAGGGAGCAAGAGGCTGGGAGAAGCACTGCAGAAAGGGACCCAGGCTCCTGGCCAATGGCAAGCTGAATGTGCATCAGCAGTGCCCTGGCAGCCAGGAGGGCCAAGCCTGTCCTGGGGTGCATCAGGCACAGTATCACCAGCTGGGCAAGGAAGGGGATTGTCTTGCTCTGCTCTGCTCTGCTCTGCTCTGCTCTGCTCTTCTCTGCTCTGCTCTGCTCTGCTCTGCTCTGGGGCGGAATCACCTTGGTATTAGAAAGTCCTCAAATGAGGTCTACAAAGACAGGACTCAAAGAAATGGCATGCAGCTGAGTCAGGGGAGGTTTAGGTTGGGTATCCGGAAAAAGTTTTTAACCAGAGAATGGCTGGGCACTGGAAGAGTCTTTCCAGGGAGTGGTCACACCATCACACCTGTCTGAGTTTGGGACATTGCTCTCAGGCATATGGTGTGATTCTCAAGGATGGCCCCAGGCAGGGCCAGGAGTTGGACTGATGATGATCCTGATGGGGTCCTTCCAATTCAACAGATTCAATGACTCAATGGTTCTGTCCTGGCCACTCAAGGTATATTGCTTGGTCTCATCAGATTTTGATCTGCTCTTGTTGGTCAGACTTTGTCCCTACTGGCTAATGATATTTATCACAAAAGACAAAGTGCCTTTTCTCAATTTTCTCAAGCAATTGGAACATGCGCCTTAGAATCCTAAAAAAGTCTTTTCTTTGAAACAACACTGTAGTGTTTTTCAGTGCCCAGTAGTCTTTCCAGATCTTAAGGAGAAAGAAGGCAAAATGAGGGGACGTATTACAATGAATGATTGTCAATTTTCCGGTTCTTTAGCAGTATATTTGTACTTCCACTATTCTTTGCTGTAAAATCATGGTTTTCTATAGTATCCAATTTTCTAGCAAGACACATTTCTGCAACTGAGCCCATCAGTCATTGTGAAAATATATTGTCAAAAGTACAAAACATATGAATAGGCAGTGACAAGTGAGGGAAAAAAGAAGTATGAGAAGCAGCTGCATGATACTAAAGTGAGACAAGAAGGAGGAGAAGGTGCTCCAGTTGACACAGCAAAGAATCCCCCACAGTCCCTGGAGGACATCATCATCAAGCAGGTTGTCTCCCAGCAGTCCCTGGAGAACCGTGGAGGAACACAATGGAGCTCGTGGGGAGCTCCATTGCACAGCAGGTGAATGTGCTTTGAAGGAAGCTGCAGCTTGTGGAGGGAAGGAGGGCCAGAAAAGCATCCTTGACCTCTTGGAAGAGTGGAAGAGTACGTGCAAATCTTAAACAGCTGCTAACTCTAATCTATTCTCTTTCCACTTCTTGTCTTAGGTAAGTAAGAAGACAACCCAAGAATTAGAAGCCTAAATTCTTTTGCTTGAGGCTCCCATTCTTTCTGCCATTCTCTTAAAATTTAGTTTGAAGTAAAACTCATGATAAAGTTCTTAAGGCTTGATGTTCAGGCTTGTTTCAGAAAATAGGGAGTGCAAATAACTCTTGTCACTGTCATTTTTTTCATAGAAGGAAAAAAGGGAAATTACTGGTTTTCAAGGACTTACAGAAATCCATTGGTAACGGTGGTGAGACTGAAGAGTTTAATTAATCTGAAAAGAGAATGTCGTGGAGCTACCTCAGCGCTGTACAAGTTTTTTTACCAGGAAGTCTAGACTTTTAAACAGACTAAGGACACAATAGTTATCTCTGGGAATATTTTAGTATGTATAGTACATTCATCTTTAAGTAGTTCTATCTGTTTGACAGTTATGACTTAGGCTTTAAATTTGATGTGAAAAGAAATATTTGTGATTCAGATCATTTCCATTTCTGAAGCATTTCAGTTGTTGACTGTTTTTGCTGTCTCCTGAGGGCGGGAAAATAGTCTTTGTACCAATACTGAAACAAACTAGATGGAAAAATTTGTTTTCCTCATTCTTTTCTGTCTATTTGAACAGGCACAGCAGCAAGACCACTGCTATGCGTCTGAGTGGCCCTTCCACTCCTGGAGGACAAACTTGTAGTGGCTAGTATGTTATTTGCACACATTTCTGATGCCGTCTGTTAACTGTTGTGCAGAAAGATCTGTCAACCTTTTTCACAGGAGGACACTTCTGAATTGCTTCACTTGTCTCTGAAGCAGAGAACTAAGCTGGCACTCCATTTCTGAGATCTTGCTGCGTTAGCCCCCAAACCCATTTCTTTCAAATGCCTTTTACTTTCAACCAAAGCACTTCATTACTTCATGATGTAATCTCTTGTTCTTAATGTTCGGGGGATTGTTTTAGACTGATAAGACCATATTGCAGTAAGCAGGTAGAACATCTATCTTAAGCAGTATCCATCACTTGGCTTTGGTTCATGTATCATAACATCTGCAAGGAATGTCATTTACAATCAATGGATGGGCTGGGGTAACGGGCCACAGGTTTAGGAATCGTTCTCCAATTAATTTTGCGTTAAAATTTAGCTCTTATCATTTCAATTGTGTCTTTATTAAAACAATCATCTATTTATTACCTGTACCACAATGAACTGTGTACCTGTACCACAGTCAACAGGGGTTGAGCATCCTACAACAATTCCAAGAAGAAGAATGGTCTGAGCCCCCAGTGCAGCACATGAAGTCTGTCATCAAGTCAGAGTCCCGCAGGCGTTTTCTCAGCCTGGAGAAGAGCAGACTCTGGGCAAATTGTTAGAGCAGCTCTCCAGTAGCTGAAGACAGCCTACCAGAAGGAGGCAAGTGAGCTACACAAGGGCACGGAGCAATAGGAAAAGTGTGGATGGCTTTAAAACCTGAAGAGTATAGGTTTCCTTTGGCTATTGGGAAGAAATTCCTTGCCAAGATGGTTGGGAGACACTAGAACATGTTGTGGGTGACCAATTCCTGGAAGTGATCAAGGCCAGCTTGAATGGGTCTTTGAGCTTAAGGCGGTCTAGTGGAAGGTGTCCCTGACAATGACATGGTGGGGAGGAGGTAGGTGAATTTAAGGTCCCTTCCAAAGCCAACCATTCCATTATTCTATGGTAATCATTCTGTACAGTAGCAGTAAGAAGTTGAAGCTAGAAATAACATATTCATGCTGAGAAACTGCTATCCAATGAGTTGAACTGTTTGGGTCTCACATTTATGTGCCATTTAGCAATACTATATCTAATATCTAGTCCTCGCTCTTTATCATACACGCAAGTATTTTATCATCTTTAACGTTTCTGACATTTGGGAATTTTCTTCCCTTCTCTTTCTTTCTTTCTTTCTTTCTTTCTTTCTTTCTTTCTTTCTTTCTTTCTTTCTTTCTTTCTTTCTTTCTTTCTTTCTTTCTTTCTTTCTTTCTTTCTTTCTTTCTTTCTTTCTTTCTTTCTTTCTTTCTTTCTCTCTTTCTCTCTTTCTCTCTTTCTTTCTTTCTCTCTTTCTCTCTTTCTCTCTTTCTCTTTCTCTCTTTCTCTCTTTCTCTCTTTCTCTCTTTCTCTCTTTCTTTCTTTCTTTCTTTCTTTCTTTCTTTCTTTCTTTCTTTCTTTCTTTCTTTCTTTCTTTCTTTCTTTCTTTCTTTCTTTCTCTCTTTCTCTCTTTCTCTCTTTCTCTTTCTCTCTTTCTCTCTTTCTCTCTTTCTCTCTTTCTCTCTTTCTCTCTTTCTTTCTTTCTTTCTTTCTTTCTTTCTTTCTTTCTTTCTTTCTTTCTTTCTTTCTTTCTTTCTTTCTTTCTTTCTTTCTTTCTTTCTTTCTTTCTTTCTTTCTTTCTTTCTTTTTTCTTTCTCTCTTTCCTTCTTTCTTTTCTTTCCTTCCCCCACTTCCTTCCTTCACTGCCTTCCTTCCACTATGTCCTTCTTTCTGCCACGTCCTTCTGCCACTTCCTTCCCTCCCTCCCTCCACTTTGATGTTAATTTGCAAACTGTCCAGTAGTTACAGGAAATTACTCTTCTTAAATATCATTTTGAAGCTTAGAAATGAATAACAAAATTGTGTCAAACCATGGCATTTAAAAGCCACCTGAAAGTGAGAACTAGCTATTGAAAAGACAAAAATACAAAAATGAAATGATGGAGTGGATGGTTTTAAGGGATATTCTTTGTATTGCTTTGCTACAAATGAGGATCTCAATTTTTACACCTTCTAAAAACACATCTTGGAAACTTACTACTTTCCGTGACAAAAATATTTCCAAAACAAGGAAATTGATTTATGCAGATGGAAATATCATCTCCCAAATAGTCATCATCAAGTCCAAAAGATTACCCTGCTTTTACGTAGTAAGCTTTATGGAGATTTCTATTCTCACACAAACCAAGAAGAATCTTTCAAATGACTAGAAAATCTTTAAAAGCAAAATAACCTTGAAGAAAAAAGATCCAAAAAAGAGCCGGGAATTAGATACGTCCACACTTGTTACATGTTGGTTACTAATATTGGCTCTAGTTTGTTGGCGAGTACACTTCCCATTCACGCACGCACGCACCCCTCTTCCTCCTGCACACAGATGTGTGATATTGGGTCTCAAAGAATGGACTATTTTCTCTTAGATAGGTTTTGGTTCTCAAAGTCAAAGCGTAGTCTTCCTGGCTCTATTACCAGGATTTTGTTCCGGGAAGGGAATGTGCTTGTGCCTGTTAGAAATGGGGAGGAGGGGACAGAAAGCAAAGCCATTTGAAGACAACCTGCAGCATAACTAAGAAAGTGGGGTGCTTCTTGACTGCACAGCAAAAGAAAGATCGGGAGTAAAATGGAGGAAAACTTGAGGTGCTGATAGAGTTTCTCCTTGTGACAGCTTTCAAACGGACAGAAAACAGCACTTCCTCATTCTCCTGCCTTTTCAATTCACATTAACATTGGAAGAAAAGGGGTTTTGGACAACTTTCTTTTGCTTCTTGCCTAACACTCTGCTGACACTCCGTGCAACTTCCAGAAAAAGATCCGGGATGCTTTTTGTACTGGGAGAGTTTCTCCTTGCGAGACCTAGTAGAAAAGCTTTTTGCTAAGATGTAGGCGACAAGAGACGCAGATTCAGAGATACGGAGCTCTCCGAAGGTAAGGACCGCTCCCGGGCGTCTTTCCGCAGAAGCCGTGCTCCGGAGCGCAGCGCGACCGGCACAATGCTCTGTGTGCAAAGAAGCGGCTTCTTCGCCTCCGGGAGACGGAGACCGCGGCCGCGTCTTTAAAAGCGAAGAAAAAAGTCGCACAACATGGGGATTGTGTGTGCAGCTCTCAAACCTAAAGAAAACAGTACCTTACCACTCTCCGGCCTTTTCCATTCACATTACCATTCCAAAAGAAGGAGTTTTGGACAACTTTCTTTTGCTTCTTGCTAAACACTCTGCAGACCTCCGTGCAACTTCTAGAACAAGAGCGGAGATGCTTTCCATACTGGCACAGTTGGGTCCTTGCAAGACATAGTAAAAAAGCTTTTTGCTAAGTTTTATGCGACCAGAGAGGCAGAAGGCAGAGTAAAGAGCTCTCCGAAACTAAGCCCCCTGCCAGGGCGTCTTTCGTCAGAAGCCGCTCTCCGGAGAACACCGCCACCGGCACAATGCTCTGTGCGCGAAGAAGCCACTTCTTCGCCTCCGGGAGATGGAGAGAACGGCCGCTTCCCAAAGGCGAAGATGCAAGCCGCAGCACACGGATATAGCGTGTGAAGCTTTCAAATTGATAGAAACGAGTACATTAGCATTCTCCTGCCGTTTCATTCACGTTATATTCGAATAAAAGGAGTTTCGGGACACTATCTTTTTCATCTTCTTAAACACCCTGCAGTCCTCTGTGCAACTTTTAGAAAGAAGATCGGGGATGTTTTCTTTCCCGGCAGAGTTTCTCTTTGCAAGATATGGTGGAAAAGCTTTTTGCTGAGTGTTGAGCGGCAAGACACGCAGAAGACGCAGATACGCAGCTCTCCGAAGCTAAGTGCCGGTCCCGGGCTTCTTTCGGCAGAAGCCGCTCTTAGGTGCTCACCGCGACCGGCCCAATGCTCTGTGTGCAAAGAAGCCGCTTCTTCGCCTCGGGAGACACTGCGAGCGGCAGCTTCCCAAAGGCGAAGATGCAAGCCGCACCATGCAGGCACAGTGTGGGCTGCATTCAGACTTAGAGAAACCAGTACTTTACCACTCTCCTGCCTTTTCCGTTGTTATATTCTATTGGAAAAGAACGAGTTTTGGACAACTACCTTTCATTCTTGCCAAACTCTTTGCAGACCCCCGTGCAAGCTTTAGAACAAGATTTTGGATGTTTTCTTTCCTGGCAGAGTTTCTCTTTGCAAGATATGGTGGAAAAGCTTTTTGCTGAGTGTAGAGCGGCAAGACACGCAGAAGACGCAGATACGCAGCTCTCCGAAGCTAAGTGCCGGTCCCAGGCTTCTTTCGGCACAAACCGCTCTCAGGAGCTCCCTGCGCTTGCCACAATGCTCTGTGTGCGAAGAAGCCGCTTCTTCGCCTGCGGGAGAATCGGCGAGCGGCAGCTTCCCAAAGGCGAAGATGCAAGCTGCAGCACACAGGCACAGTGTGGGCAGCCTTCAGACTTAGAGAAAACAGTACTTTACCACTCTCCTGCCTTTTCCATGGTTATTCTATTGGAAAAGAACGAGTTTTGGACAACTACCTTTCATTCTTGCCAAACTCTTTGCAGACCCCCGTGCAAGCTTTAGAACAAGATTTTGGATGTTTTCTTTCCTGGCAGAGTTTCTCCTTGCAAGATATGGTGGAAAAGCTTTTGGCTGAGTGTAGAGCGGCAAGACACGCAGAAGACGCAGATACGCAGCTCTCCGAAGCTAAGTGCCGGTCCGGGCTTCTTTCGGCACAAACCGCTCTCAGGAGCTCCCTGCGCTCGCCACAATGCTCTGTGTGCGAAGAAGCCGCTTCTTCGCCTCCGGGAGAATCGGCGAGCGGCAGCTTCCCAAAGGCGAAGATGCAAGCTGCAGCACACAGGCACAGTGTGGGCAGCCTTCAGACTTAGAGAAAACAGTACTTTACCACTCTCCTGCCTTTTCCATGGTTATTCTATTGGAAAAGAACGAGTTTTGGACAACTACCTTTCATTCTTGCCAAACTCTTTGCAGACCTGCGTGCAAGCTTTAGAACAAGATTTTGGATGTTTTCTTTCCTGCAGAGTTTCTCCTTGCAAGATAGGTGGAAAAGCTTTTTGCTGAGTGTAGAGCGGCAAGACACGCAGAAGACGCAGATACGCAGCTCTCCGAAGCTAAGTGCCGGTCCCGGGCTTCTTTCGGCACAAACCGCTCTCAGGAGCTCCCTGCGCTCGCCACAATGCTCTGTGTGCGAAGAAGCCGCTTCTTCGCCTCCGGGAGAATCGGCGAGCGGCAGCTTCCCAAAGGCGAAGATGCAAGCTGCAGCAAACAGGCACAGTGTGGGCAGCATTCAGACTTAGAGAAAACAGTACTTTACCACTCTCCTGCCTTTTCCATGGTTATTCTATTGGAAAAGAACGAGTTTTGGACAACTACCTTTCATTCTTGCCAAACTCTTTGCAGACCCCCGTGCAAGCTTTAGAACAAGATTTTGGATGTTTTCTTTCCTGGCAGAGTTTCTCTTTGCAAGATATGGTGGAAAAGCTTTTTGCTGAGTGTAGAGCGGCAAGACACGCAGAAGACGCAGATACGCAGCTCTCCGAAGCTAAGTGCCGGTCCCAGGCTTCTTTCGGCACAAACCGCTCTCAGGAGCTCCCTGCGCTTGCCACAATGCTCTGTGTGCGAAGAAGCCGCTTCTTCGCCTCCGGGAGAATCGGCGAGCGGCAGCTTCCCAAAGGCGAAGATGCAAGCTGCAGCACACAGGCACAGTGTGGGCAGCCTTCAGACTTAGAGAAAACAGTACTTTACCACTCTCCTGCCTTTTCCATGGTTATTCTATTGGAAAAGAACGAGTTTTGGACAACTACCTTTCATTCTTGCCAAACTCTTTGCAGACCCCCGTGCAAGCTTTAGAACAAGATTTTGGATGTTTTCTTTCCTGGCAGAGTTTCTCCTTGCAAGATATGGTGGAAAAGCTTTTGGCTGAGTGTAGAGCGGCAAGACACGCAGAAGACGCAGATATGCAGCTCTCCGAAGCTAAGTGCCGGTCCCGGGCTTCTTTCGGCACAAACCGCTCTCAGGAGCTCCCTGCGCTCGCCACAATGCTCTGTGTGCGAAGAAGCCGCTTCTTCGCCTCCGGGAGAATCGGCGAGCGGCAGCTTCCCAAAGGCGAAGATGCAAGCTGCAGCACACAGGCACAGTGTGGGCAGCCTTCAGACTTAGAGAAAACAGTACTTTACCACTCTCCTGCCTTTTCCATGGTTATTCTATTGGAAAAGAACGAGTTTTGGACAACTACCTTTCATTCTTGCCAAACTCTTTGCAGACCTGCGTGCAAGCTTTAGAACAAGATTTTGGATGTTTTCTTTCCTGGCAGAGTTTCTCCTTGCAAGATATGGTGGAAAAGCTTTTTGCTGAGTGTAGAGCGGCAAGACACGCAGAAGACGCAGATACGCAGCTCTCCGAAGCTAAGTGCCGGTCCCGGGCTTCTTTCGGCACAAACCGCTCTCAGGAGCTCCCTGCGCTCGCCACAATGCTCTGTGTGCGAAGAAGCCGCTTCTTCGCCTCCGGGAGAATCGGCGAGCGGCAGCTTCCCAAAGGCGAAGATGCAAGCTGCAGCAAACAGGCACAGTGTGGGCAGCATTCAGACTTAGAGAAAACAGTACTTTACCACTCTCCTGCCTTTTCCATGGTTATTCTATTGGAAAAGAACGAGTTTTGGACAACTACCTTTCATTCTTGCCAAACTCTTTGCAGACCCCCGTGCAAGCTTTAGAACAAGATTTTGGATGTTTTCTTTCCTGGCAGAGTTTCTCCTTGCAAGATATGGTGGAAAAGCTTTTTGCTGAGTGTAGAGCGGCAAGACACGCAGAAGACACAGATACGCAGCTCTCCGAAGCTAAGTGCCGGTCCCGGGCTTCTTTCGGCACAAACCGCTCTCAGGAGCTCCCTGCGCTCGCCACAATGCTCTGTGTGCGAAGAAGCCGCTTCTTCGCCTCCGGGAGAATCGGCGAGCGGCAGCTTCCCAAAGGCGAAGATGCAAGCTGCAGCACACAGGCACAGTGTGGGCAGCCTTCAGACTTAGAGAAAACAGTACTTTACCACTCTCCTGCCTTTTCCATGGTTATTCTATTGGAAAAGAACGAGTTTTGGACAACTACCTTTCATTCTTGCCAAACTCTTTGCAGACCCCCGTGCAAGCTTTAGAACAAGATTTTGGATGTTTTCTTTCCTGGCAGAGTTTCTCCTTGCAAGATATGGTGGAAAAGCTTTTTGCTGAGTGTAGAGCGGCAAGACACGCAGAAGACGCAGATACGCAGCTCTCCGAAGCTAAGTGCCGGTCCCGGGCTTCTTTCGGCACAAACCGCTCTCAGGAGCTCCCTGCGCTCGCCACAATGCTCTGTGTGCGAAGAAGCCGCTTCTTCGCCTGCGGGAGAATCGGCGAGCGGCAGCTTCCCAAAGGCGAAGATGCAAGCTGCAGCACACAGGCACAGTGTGGGCAGCCTTCAGACTTAGAGAAAACAGTACTTTACCACTCTCCTGCCTTTTCCATGGTTATTCTATTGGAAAAGAACGAGTTTTGGACAACTACCTTTCATTCTTGCCAAACTCTTTGCAGACCCCCGTGCAAGCTTTAGAACAAGATTTTGGATGTTTTCTTTCCTGGCAGGGTTTCTCCTTGCAAGATATGGTGGAAAAGCTTTTGGCTGAGTGTAGAGCGGCAAGACACGCAGAAGACGCAGATACGCAGCTCTCCGAAGCTAAGTGCCGGTCCCGGGCTTCTTTCGGCACAAACCGCTCTCAGGAGCTCCCTGCGCTCGCCACAATGCTCTGTGTGTGAAGAAGCCGCTTCTTCGCCTCCGGGAGAATCGGCGAGCGGCAGCTTCCCAAAGGCGAAGATGCAAGCTGCAGCACACAGGCACAGTGTGGGCAGCCTTCAGACTTAGAGAAAACAGTACTTTACCACTCTCCTGCCTTATCCATGGTTATTCTATTGGAAAAGAACGAGTTTTGGACAACTACCTTTCATTCTTGCCAAACTCTTTGCAGACCCCCGTGCAAGCTTTAGAACAAGATTTTGGATGTTTTCTTTCCTGGCAGAGTTTCTCCTTGCAAGATATGGTGGAAAAGCTTTTGGCTGAGTGTAGAGCGGCAAGACACGCAGAAGACGCAGATACGCAGCTCTCCGAAGCTAAGTGCCGGTCCCGGGCTTCTTTCGGCACAAACCGCTCTCAGGAGCTCCCTGCGCTCGCCACAATGCTCTGTGTGCGAAGAAGCCGCTTCTTCGCCTCCGGGAGAATCGGCGAGCGGCAGCTTCGCAAAGGCGAAGATGCAAGCTGCAGCACACAGGCACAGTGTGGGCAGCCTTCAGACTTAGAGAAAACAGTACTTTACCACTCTCCTGCCTTTTCCATGGTTATTCTATTGGAAAAGAACGAGTTTTGGACAACTACCTTTCATTCTTGCCAAACTCTTTGCAGACCTGCGTGCAAGCTTTAGAACAAGATTTTGGATGTTTTCTTTCCTGGCAGAGTTTCTCCTTGCAAGATATGGTGGAAAAGCTTTTTGCTGAGTGTAGAGCGGCAAGACACGCAGAAGACGCAGATACGCAGCTCTCCGAAGCTAAGTGCCGGTCCCGGGCTTCTTTCGGCACAAACCGCTCTCAGGAGCTCCCTGCGCTCGCCACAATGCTCTGTGTGCGAAGAAGCCGCTTCTTCGCCTCCGGGAGAATCGGCGAGCGGCAGCTTCCCAAAGGCGAAGATGCAAGCTGCAGCAAACAGGCACAGTGTGGGCAGCATTCAGACTTAGAGAAAACAGTACTTTACCACTCTCCTGCCTTTTCCATGGTTATTCTATTGGAAAAGAACGAGTTTTGGACAACTACCTTTCATTCTTGCCAAACTCTTTGCAGACCCCCGTGCAAGCTTTAGAACAAGATTTTGGATGTTTTCTTTCCTGGCAGAGTTTCTCTTTGCAAGATATGGTGGAAAAGCTTTTTGCTGAGTGTAGAGCGGCAAGACACGCAGAAGACGCAGATACGCAGCTCTCCGAAGCTAAGTGCCGGTCCCGGGCTTCTTTCGGCACAAACCGCTCTCAGGAGCTCCCTGCGCTCGCCACAATGCTCTGTGTGCGAAGAAGCCGCTTCTTCGCCTGCGGGAGAATCGGCGAGCGGCAGCTTCCCAAAGGCGAAGATGCAAGCTGCAGCACACAGGCACAGTGTGGGCAGCCTTCAGACTTAGAGAAAACAGTACTTTACCACTCTCCTGCCTTTTCCATGGTTATTCTATTGGAAAAGAACGAGTTTTGGACAACTACCTTTCATTCTTGCCAAACTCTTTGCAGACCCCCGTGCAAGCTTTAGAACAAGATTTTGGATGTTTTCTTTCCTGGCAGAGTTTCTCCTTGCAAGATATGGTGGAAAAGCTTTTTGCTGAGTGTAGAGCGGCAAGACACGCAGAAGACGCAGATACGCAGCTCTCCGAAGCTAAGTGCCGGTCCCGGGCTTCTTTCGGCACAAACCGCTCTCAGGAGCTCCCTGCGCTCGCCACAATGCTCTGTGTGCGAAGAAGCCGCTTCTTCGCCTCCGGGAGAATCGGCGAGCGGCAGCTTCCCAAAGGCGAAGATGCAAGCTGCAGCACACAGGCACAGTGTGGGCAGCCTTCAGACTTAGAGAAAACAGTACTTTACCACTCTCCTGCCTTTTCCATGGTTATTCTATTGGAAAAGAACGAGTTTTGGACAACTACCTTTCATTCTTGCCAAACTCTTTGCAGACCCCCGTGCAAGCTTTAGAACAAGATTTTGGATGTTTTCTTTCCTGGCAGAGTTTCTCCTTGCAAGATATGGTGGAAAAGCTTTTGGCTGAGTGTAGAGCGGCAAGACACGCAGAAGACGCAGATACGCAGCTCTCCGAAGCTAAGTGCCGGTCCCGGGCTTCTTTCGGCACAAACCGCTCTCAGGAGCTCCCTGCGCTCGCCACAATGCTCTGTGTGTGAAGAAGCCGCTTCTTCGCCTCCGGGAGAATCGGCGAGCAGCAGCTTCCCAAAGGCGAAGATGCAAGCTGCAGCACACAGGCACAGTGTGGGCAGCCTTCAGACTTAGAGAAAACAGTACTTTACCACTCTCCTGCCTTTTCCATGGTTATTCTATTGGAAAAGAACGAGTTTTGGACAACTACCTTTCATTCTTGCCAAACTCTTTGCAGACCCCCGTGCAAGCTTTAGAACAAGATTTTGGATGTTTTCTTTCCTGGCAGAGTTTCTCCTTGCAAGATATGGTGGAAAAGCTTTTTGCTGAGTGTAGAGCGGCAAGACACGCAGAAGACGCAGATACGCAGCTCTCCAAAGCTAAGTGCCGGTCCCGGGCTTCTTTCGGCACAAACCGCTCTCAGGAGCTCCCTGCGCTCGCCACAATGCTCTGTGTGCGAAGAAGCCGCTTCTTCGCCTCCGGGAGAATCGGCGAGCGGCAGCTTCCCAAAGGCGAAGATGCAAGGTGCAGCACACAGGCACAGTGTGGGCAGCCTTCAGACTTAGAGAAAACAGTACTTTACCACTCTCCTGCCTTTTCCATGGTTATTCTATTGGAAAAGAACGAGTTTTGGACAACTACCTTTCATTCTTGCCAAACTCTTTGCAGACCCCCGTGCAAGCTTTCGAACAAGATTTTGGATGTTTTCTTTCCTGGCAGAGTTTCTCCTTGCAAGATATGGTGGAAAAGCTTTTTGCTGAGTGTAGAGCGGCAAGACACGCAGAAGACGCAGATACGCAGCTCTCCGAAGCTAAGTGCCGGTCCCGGGCTTCTTTCGGCACAAACCGCTCTCAGGAGCTCCCTGCGCTCGCCACAATGCTCTGTGTGCGAAGAAGCCGCTTCTTCGCCTGCGGGAGAATCGGCGAGCGGCAGCTTCCCAAAGGCGAAGATGCAAGCTGCAGCACACAGGCACAGTGTGGGCAGCCTTCAGACTTAGAGAAAACAGTACTTTACCACTCTCCTGCCTTTTCCATGGTTATTATATTGGAAAAGAACGAGTTTTGGACAACTACCTTTCATTCTTGCAAAACTCTTTGCAGACCCCCGTGCAAGCTTTAGAACAAGATTTTGGATGTTTTCTTTCCTGGCAGAGTTTCTCCTTGCAAGATATGGTGGAAAAGCTTTTGGCTGAGTGTAGAGCGGCAAGACACGCAGAAGACGCAGATACGCAGCTCTCCGAAGCTAAGTGCCGGTCCCGGGCTTCTTTCGGCACAAACCGCTCTCAGGAGCTCCCTGCGCTCGCCACAATGCTCTGTGTGCGAAGAAGCCGCTTCTTCGCCTCCGGGAGAATCGGCGAGCGGCAGCTTCCCAAAGGCGAAGATGCAAGCTGCAGCACACAGGCACAGTGTGGGCAGCCTTCAGACTTAGAGAAAACAGTACTTTACCACTCTCCTGCCTTTTCCATGGTTATTCTATTGGAAAAGAACGAGTTTTGGACAACTACCTTTCATTCTTGCCCAACTCTTTGCAGACCCCCGTGCAAGCTTTAGAACAAGATTTTGGATGTTTTCTTTCCTGGCAGAGTTTCTCCTTGCAAGATATGGTGGAAAAGCTTTTTGCTGAGTGTAGAGCGGCAAGACACGCAGAAGACGCAGATACGCAGCTCTCCGAAGCTAAGTGCCGGTCCCGGGCTTCTTTCGGCACAAACCGCTCTCAGGAGCTCCCTGCGCTCGCCACAATGCTCTGTGTGCGAAGAAGCCGCTTCTTCGCCTGCGGGAGAATCGGCGAGCGGCAGCTTCCCAAAGGCGAAGATGCAAGCTGCAGCACACAGGCACAGTGTGGGCAGCCTTCAGACTTAGAGAAAACAGTACTTTACCACTCTCCTGCCTTTTCCATGGTTATTCTATTGGAAAAGAACGAGTTTTGGACAACTACCTTTCATTCTTGCCAAACTCTTTGCAGACCCCCGTGCAAGCTTTAGAACAAGATTTTGGATGTTTTCTTTCCTGGCAGAGTTTCTCCTTGCAAGATATGGTGGAAAAGCTTTTTGCTGAGTGTAGAGCGGCAAGACACGCAGAAGACGCAGATACGCAGCTCTCCGAAGCTAAGTGCCGGTCCCGGGCTTCTTTCGGCACAAACCGCTCTCAGGAGCTCCCTGCGCTCGCCACAATGCTCTGTGTGCGAAGAAGCCGCTTCTTCGCCTGCGGGAGAATCGGCGAGCGGCAGCTTCCCAAAGGCGAAGATGCAAGCTGCAGCACACAGGCACAGTGTGGGCAGCCTTCAGACTTAGAGAAAACAGTACTTTACCACTCTCCTGCCTTTTCCATGGTTATTCTATTGGAAAAGAACGAGTTTTGGACAACTACCTTTCATTCTTGCCAAACTCTTTGCAGACCCCCGTGCAAGCTTTCGAACAAGATTTTGGATGTTTTCTTTCCTGGCAGGGTTTCTCCTTGCAAGATATGGTGGAAAAGCTTTTGGCTGAGTGTAGAGCGGCAAGACACGCAGAAGACGCAGATACGCAGCTCTCCGAAGCTAAGTGCCGGTCCCGGGCTTCTTTCGGCACAAACCGCTCTCAGGAGCTCCCTGCGCTCGCCACAATGCTCTGTGTGCGAAGAAGCCGCTTCTTCGCCTCCGGGAGAATCGGCGAGCGGCAGCTTCGCAAAGGCGAAGATGCAAGCTGCAGCACACAGGCACAGTGTGGGCAGCCTTCAGACTTAGAGAAAACAGTACTTTACCACTCTCCTGCCTTTTCCATGGTTATTCTATTGGAAAAGAACGAGTTTTGGACAACTACCTTTCATTCTTGCCAAACTCTTTGCAGACCTGCGTGCAAGCTTTAGAACAAGATTTTGGATGTTTTCTTTCCTGGCAGAGTTTCTCCTTGCAAGATATGGTGGAAAAGCTTTTTGCTGAGTGTAGAGCGGCAAGACACGCAGAAGACGCAGATACGCAGCTCTCCGAAGCTAAGTGCCGGTCCCGGGCTTCTTTCGGCACAAACCGCTCTCAGGAGCTCCCTGCGCTCGCCACAATGCTCTGTGTGCGAAGAAGCCGCTTCTTCGCCTCCGGGAGAATCGGCGAGCGGCAGCTTCCCAAAGGCGAAGATGCAAGCTGCAGCAAACAGGCACAGTGTGGGCAGCATTCAGACTTAGAGAAAACAGTACTTTACCACTCTCCTGCCTTTTCCATGGTTATTCTATTGGAAAAGAACGAGTTTTGGACAACTACCTTTCATTCTTGCCAAACTCTTTGCAGACCCCCGTGCAAGCTTTAGAACAAGATTTTGGATGTTTTCTTTCCTGGCAGAGTTTCTCTTTGCAAGATATGGTGGAAAAGCTTTTTGCTGAGTGTAGAGCGGCAAGACACGCAGAAGACGCAGATACGCAGCTCTCCGAAGCTAAGTGCCGGTCCCGGGCTTCTTTCGGCACAAACCGCTCTCAGGAGCTCCCTGCGCTCGCCACAATGCTCTGTGTGCGAAGAAGCCGCTTCTTCGCCTGCGGGAGAATCGGCGAGCGGCAGCTTCCCAAAGGCGAAGATGCAAGCTGCAGCACACAGGCACAGTGTGGGCAGCCTTCAGACTTAGAGAAAACAGTACTTTACCACTCTCCTGCCTTTTCCATGGTTATTCTATTGGAAAAGAACGAGTTTTGGACAACTACCTTTCATTCTTGCCAAACTCTTTGCAGACCCCCGTGCAAGCTTTAGAACAAGATTTTGGATGTTTTCTTTCCTGGCAGAGTTTCTCCTTGCAAGATATGGTGGAAAAGCTTTTTGCTGAGTGTAGAGCGGCAAGACACGCAGAAGACGCAGATACGCAGCTCTCCGAAGCTAAGTGCCGGTCCCGGGCTTCTTTCGGCACAAACCGCTCTCAGGAGCTCCCTGCGCTCGCCACAATGCTCTGTGTGCGAAGAAGCCGCTTCTTCGCCTGCGGGAGAATCGGCGAGCGGCAGCTTCCCAAAGGCGAAGATGCAAGCTGCAGCACACAGGCACAGTGTGGGCAGCCTTCAGACTTAGAGAAAACAGTACTTTACCACTCTCCTGCCTTTTCCATGGTTATTCTATTGGAAAAGAACGAGTTTTGGACAACTACCTTTCATTCTTGCCAAACTCTTTGCAGACCCCCGTGCAAGCTTTAGAACAAGATTTTGGATGTTTTCTTTCCTGGCAGAGTTTCTCCTTGCAAGATATGGTGGAAAAGCTTTTGGCTGAGTGTAGAGCGGCAAGACACGCAGAAGACGCAGATACGCAGCTCTCCGAAGCTAAGTGCCGGTCCCGGGCTTCTTTCGGCACAAACCGCTCTCAGGAGCTCCCTGCGCTCGCCACAATGCTCTGTGTGTGAAGAAGCCGCTTCTTCGCCTCCGGGAGAATCGGCGAGCAGCAGCTTCCCAAAGGCGAAGATGCAAGCTGCAGCACACAGGCACAGTGTGGGCAGCCTTCAGACTTAGAGAAAACAGTACTTTACCACTCTCCTGCCTTTTCCATGGTTATTCTATTGGAAAAGAACGAGTTTTGGACAACTACCTTTCATTCTTGCCAAACTCTTTGCAGACCCCCGTGCAAGCTTTAGAACAAGATTTTGGATGTTTTCTTTCCTGGCAGAGTTTCTCCTTGCAAGATATGGTGGAAAAGCTTTTTGCTGAGTGTAGAGCGGCAAGACACGCAGAAGACGCAGATACGCAGCTCTCCAAAGCTAAGTGCCGGTCCCGGGCTTCTTTCGGCACAAACCGCTCTCAGGAGCTCCCTGCGCTCGCCACAATGCTCTGTGTGCGAAGAAGCCGCTTCTTCGCCTCCGGGAGAATCGGCGAGCGGCAGCTTCCCAAAGGCGAAGATGCAAGGTGCAGCACACAGGCACAGTGTGGGCAGCCTTCAGACTTAGAGAAAACAGTACTTTACCACTCTCCTGCCTTTTCCATGGTTATTCTATTGGAAAAGAACGAGTTTTGGACAACTACCTTTCATTCTTGCCAAACTCTTTGCAGACCCCCGTGCAAGCTTTCGAACAAGATTTTGGATGTTTTCTTTCCTGGCAGAGTTTCTCCTTGCAAGATATGGTGGAAAAGCTTTTTGCTGAGTGTAGAGCGGCAAGACACGCAGAAGACGCAGATACGCAGCTCTCCGAAGCTAAGTGCCGGTCCCGGGCTTCTTTCGGCACAAACCGCTCTCAGGAGCTCCCTGCGCTCGCCACAATGCTCTGTGTGCGAAGAAGCCGCTTCTTCGCCTGCGGGAGAATCGGCGAGCGGCAGCTTCCCAAAGGCGAAGATGCAAGCTGCAGCACACAGGCACAGTGTGGGCAGCCTTCAGACTTAGAGAAAACAGTACTTTACCACTCTCCTGCCTTTTCCATGGTTATTATATTGGAAAAGAACGAGTTTTGGACAACTACCTTTCATTCTTGCCCAACTCTTTGCAGACCCCCGTGCAAGCTTTAGAACAAGATTTTGGATGTTTTCTTTCCTGGCAGAGTTTCTCCTTGCAAGATATGGTGGAAAAGCTTTTGGCTGAGTGTAGAGCGGCAAGACACGCAGAAGACGCAGATACGCAGCTCTCCGAAGCTAAGTGCCGGTCCCGGGCTTCTTTCGGCACAAACCGCTCTCAGGAGCTCCCCGCGCTCGCCACAATGCTCTGTGTGCGAAGAAGCCGCTTCTTCGCCTCCGGGAGAATCGGCGAGCGGCAGCTTCCCAAAGGCGAAGATGCAAGCTGCAGCACACAGGCACAGTGTGGGCAGCCTTCAGACTTAGAGAAAACAGTACTTTACCACTCTCCTGCCTTTTCCATGGTTATTCTATTGGAAAAGAACGAGTTTTGGACAACTACCTTTCATTCTTGCCCAACCTCTTTGCAGACCCCCGTGCAAGCTTTAGAACAAGATTTTGGATGTTTTCTTTCCTGGCAGAGTTTCTCCTTGCAAGATATGGTGGAAAAGCTTTTTGCTGAGTGTAGAGCGGCAAGACACGCAGAAGACGCAGATACGCAGCTCTCCGAAGCTAAGTGCCGGTCCCGGGCTTCTTTCGGCACAAACCGCTCTCAGGAGCTCCCTGCGCTCGCCACAATGCTCTGTGTGCGAAGAAGCCGCTTCTTCGCCTGCGGGAGAATCGGCGAGCGGCAGCTTCCCAAAGGCGAAGATGCAAGCTGCAGCACACAGGCACAGTGTGGGCAGCCTTCAGACTTAGAGAAAACAGTACTTTACCACTCTCCTGCCTTTTCCATGGTTATTCTATTGGAAAAGAACGAGTTTTGGACAACTACCTTTCATTCTTGCCAAACTCTTTGCAGACCCCCGTGCAAGCTTTAGAACAAGATTTTGGATGTTTTCTTTCCTGGCAGAGTTTCTCCTTGCAAGATATGGTGGAAAAGCTTTTTGCTGAGTGTAGAGCGGCAAGACACGCAGAAGACGCAGATACGCAGCTCTCCGAAGCTAAGTGCCGGTCCCGGGCTTCTTTCGGCACAAACCGCTCTCAGGAGCTCCCTGCGCTCGCCACAATGCTCTGTGTGCCAAGAAGCCGCTTCTTCGCCTGCGGGAGAATCGGCGAGCGGCAGCTTCCCAAAGGCGAAGATGCAAGCTGCAGCACACAGGCACAGTGTGGGCAGCATTCAGACTTAGAGAAAACAGTACTTTACCACTCTCCTGCCTTTTCCATGGTTATTCTATTGGAAAAGAACGAGTTTTGGACAACTACCTTTCATTCTTGCCAAACTCTTTGCAGACCCCCGTGCAAGCTTTAGAACAAGATTTTGGATGTTTTCTTTCCTGGCAGAGTTTCTCCTTGCAAGATATGGTGGAAAAGCTTTTGGCTGAGTGTAGAGCGGCAAGACACGCAGAAGACGCAGATACGCAGCTCTCCGAAGCTAAGTGCCGGTCCCGGGCTTCTTTCGGCACAAACCGCTCTCAGGAGCTCCCTGCGCTCGCCACAATGCTCTGTGTGCGAAGAAGCCGCTTCTTCGCCTCCGGGAGAATCGGCGAGCGGCAGCTTCCCAAAGGCGAAGATGCAAGCTGCAGCACACAGGCACAGTGTGGGCAGCCTTCAGACTTAGAGAAAACAGTACTTTACCACTCTCCTGCCTTTTCCATGGTTATTCTATTGGGAAAGAACGAGTTTTGGACAACTACCTTTCATTCTTGCCAGAGTCTTTGCAGACCTCCGTGCAAGCTTTAGAACAAGATTTTGGATGTTTTCTTTCCTGGCAGAGTTTCTCCTTGCAAGATATGGTGGAAAAGCTTTTGGCTGAGTGTAGAGCGGCAAGACACGCAGAAGACGCAGATACGCAGCTCTCCGAAGCTAAGTGCCGGTCCCGGGCTTCTTTCGGCACAAACCGCTCTCAGGAGCTCCCTGCGCTCGCCACAATGCTCTGTGTGCGAAGAAGCCGCTTCTTCGCCTCCGGGAGAATCGGCGAGCGGCAGCTTCCCAAAGGCGAAGATGCAAGCTGCAGCACACAGGCACAGTGTGGGCAGCCTTCAGACTTAGAGAAAACAGTACTTTACCACTCTCCTGCCTTTTCCATGGTTATTCTATTGGAAAAGAACGAGTTTTGGACAACTACCTTTCATTCTTGCCAAACTCTTTGCAGACCTGCGTGCAAGCTTTAGAACAAGATTTTGGATGTTTTCTTTCCTGGCAGAGTTTCTCCTTGCAAGATATGGTGGAAAAGCTTTTTGCTGAGTGTAGAGCGGCAAGACACGCAGAAGACGCAGATACGCAGCTCTCCGAAGCTAAGTGCCGGTCCCGGGCTTCTTTCGGCACAAACCGCTCTCAGGAGCTCCCTGCGCTCGCCACAATGCTCTGTGTGCGAAGAAGCCGCTTCTTCGCCTCCGGGAGAATCGGCGAGCGGCAGCTTCCCAAAGGCGAAGATGCAAGCTGCAGCACACAGGCACAGTGTGGGCAGCCTTCAGACTTAGAGAAAACAGTACTTTACCACTCTCCTGCCTTTTCCATGGTTATTCTATTGGAAAAGAACGAGTTTTGGACAACTACCTTTCATTCTTGCCAAACTCTTTGCAGACCCCGTGCAAGCTTTAGAACAAGATTTTGGATGTTTTCTTTCCTGGCAGAGTTTCTCCTTGCAAGATATGGTGGAAAAGCTTTTTGCTGAGTGTAGAGCGGCAAGACACGCAGAAGACGCAGATACGCAGCTCTCCGAAGCTAAGTGCCGGTCCCGGGCTTCTTTCGGCACAAACCGCTCTCAGGAGCTCCCTGCGCTCGCCACAATGCTCTGTGTGTGAAGAAGCCGCTTCTTCGCCTCCGGGAGAATCGGCGAGCGGCAGCTTCCCAAAGGCGAAGATGCAAGCTGCAGCACGCAGGCACAGTGTGGGCAGCATTCAGACTTAGAGAAAACAGTACTTTACCACTCTCCTGCCTTATCCATGTTTATTCTATTGGAAAAGAACGAGTTTTGGACAACTACCTTTCATTCTTGCCAAACTCTTTGCAGACCCCCGTGCAAGCTTTAGAACAAGATTTTGGATGTTTTCTTTCCTGGCAGAGTTTCTCCTTGCAAGATATGGTGGAAAAGCTTTTTGCTGAGTGTAGAGCGGCAAGACACGCAGAAGACGCAGATACGCAGCTCTCCGAAGCTAAGTGCCGGTCCCGGGCTTCTTTCGGCACAAACCGCTCTCAGGAGCTCCCTGCGCTCGCCACAATGCTCTGTGTGCGAAGAAGCCACTTCTTCGCCTCCGGGAGAATCGGCGAGCGGCAGCTTCCCAAAGGCGAAGATGCAAGCTGCAGCACGCAGGCACAGTGTGGGCAGCATTCAGACTTAGAGAAAACAGTACTTTACCACTCTCCTGCCTTTTCCATGGTTATTCTATTGGAAAAGAACGAGTTTTGGACAACTACCTTTCATTCTTGCCAAACTCTTTGCAGACCCCCGTGCAAGCTTTAGAACAAGATTTTGGATGTTTTCTTTCCTGGCAGAGTTTCTCCTTGCAAGATATGGTGGAAAAGCTTTTTGCTGAGTGTAGAGCGGCAAGACACGCAGAAGACGCAGATACGCAGCTCTCCGAAGCTAAGTGCCGGTCCCGGGCTTCTTTCGGCACAAACCGCTCTCAGGAGCTCCCTGCGCTCGCCACAATGCTCTGTGTGCGAAGAAGCCGCTTCTTCGCCTGCGGGAGAATCGGCGAGCGGCAGCTTCCCAAAGGCGAAGATGCAAGCTGCGGCACACAGGCACAGTGTGGGCAGCCTTCAGACTTAGAGAAAACAGTACTTTACCACTCTCCTGCCTTTTCCATGGTTATTCTATTGGAAAAGAACGAGTTTTGGACAACTACCTTTCATTCTTGCCAAACTCTTTGCAGACCCCCGTGCAAGCTTTAGAACAAGATTTTGGATGTTTTCTTTCCTGGCAGAGTTTCTCCTTGCAAGATATGGTGGAAAAGCTTTTTGCTGAGTGTAGAGCGGCAAGACACGCAGAAGACGCAGATACGCAGCTCTCCGAAGCTAAGTGCCGGTCCCGGGCTTCTTTCGGCACAAACCGCTCTCAGGAGCTCCCTGCGCTCGCCACAATGCTCTGTGTGCGAAGAAGCCGCTTCTTCGCCTGCGGGAGAATCGGCGAGCGGCAGCTTCCCAAAGGCGAAGATGCAAGCTGCAGCACACAGGCACAGTGTGGGCAGCCTTCAGACTTAGAGAAAACAGTACTTTACCACTCTCCTGCCTTATCCATGGTTATTCTATTGGAAAAGAACGAGTTTTGGACAACTACCTTTCATTCTTGCCAAACTCTTTGCAGACCTCCGTGCAAGCTTTAGAACAAGATTTTGGATGTTTTCTTTCCTGGCAGAGTTTCTCCTTGCAAGATATGGTGGAAAAGCTTTTGGCTGAGTGTAGAGCGGCAAGACACGCAGAAGACGCAGATACGCAGCTCTCCGAAGCTAAGTGCCGGTCCCGGGCTTCTTTCGGCACAAACCGCTCTCAGGAGCTCCCTGCGCTCGCCACAATGCTCTGTGTGCGAAGAAGCCGCTTCTTCGCCTGCGGGAGAATCGGCGAGCGGCAGCTTCCCAAAGGCGAAGATGCAAGCTGCGGCACACAGGCACAGTGTGGGCAGCCTTCAGACTTAGAGAAAACAGTACTTTACCACTCTCCTGCCTTTTCCATGGTTATTCTATTGGAAAAGAACGAGTTTTGGACAACTACCTTTCATTCTTGCCAAACTCTTTGCAGACCCCCGTGCAAGCTTTAGAACAAGATTTTGGATGTTTTCTTTCCTGGCAGAGTTTCTCCTTGCAAGATATGGTGGAAAAGCTTTTTGCTGAGTGTAGAGCGGCAAGACACGCAGAAGACGCAGATACGCAGCTCTCCGAAGCTAAGTGCCGGTCCCGGGCTTCTTTCGGCACAAACCGCTCTCAGGAGCTCCCTGCGCTCGCCACAATGCTCTGTGTGCGAAGAAGCCGCTTCTTCGCCTGCGGGAGAATCGGCGAGCGGCAGCTTCCCAAAGGCGAAGATGCAAGCTGCAGCACACAGGCACAGTGTGGGCAGCCTTCAGACTTAGAGAAAACAGTACTTTACCACTCTCCTGCCTTATCCATGGTTATTCTATTGGAAAAGAACGAGTTTTGGACAACTACCTTTCATTCTTGCCAAACTCTTTGCAGACCTCCGTGCAAGCTTTAGAACAAGATTTTGGATGTTTTCTTTCCTGGCAGAGTTTCTCCTTGCAAGATATGGTGGAAAAGCTTTTGGCTGAGTGTAGAGCGGCAAGACACGCAGAAGACGCAGATACGCAGCTCTCCGAAGCTAAGTGCCGGTCCCGGGCTTCTTTCGGCACAAACCGCTCTCAGGAGCTCCCTGCGCTCGCCACAATGCTCTGTGTGCGAAGAAGCCGCTTCTTCGCCTCCGGGAGAATCGGCGAGCGGCAGCTTCGCAAAGGCGAAGATGCAAGCTGCAGCACACAGGCACAGTGTGGGCAGCCTTCAGACTTAGAGAAAACAGTACTTTACCACTCTCCTGCCTTTTCCATGGTTATTCTATTGGAAAAGAACGAGTTTTGGACAACTACCTTTCATTCTTGCCAAACTCTTTGCAGACCCCCGTGCAAGCTTTAGAACCAGATTTTGGATGTTTTCTTTCCTGGCAGAGTTTCTCCTTGCAAGATATGGTGGAAAAGCTTTTTGCTGAGTGTAGAGCGGCAAGACACGCAGAAGACGCAGATACGCAGCTCTCCGAAGCTAAGTGCCGGTCCCGGGCTTCTTTCGGCACAAACCGCTCTCAGGAGCTCCCTGCGCTCGCCACAATGCTCTGTGTGCGAAGAAGCCGCTTCTTCGCCTGCGGGAGAATCGGCGAGCGGCAGCTTCCCAAAGGCGAAGATGCAAGCTGCGGCACACAGGCACAGTGTGGGCAGCCTTCAGACTTAGAGAAAACAGTACTTTACCACTCTCCTGCCTTTTCCATGGTTATTCTATTGGAAAAGAACGAGTTTTGGACAACTACCTTTCATTCTTGCCAAACTCTTTGCAGACCCCCGTGCAAGCTTTAGAACAAGATTTTGGATGTTTTCTTTCCTGGCAGAGTTTCTCCTTGCAAGATATGGTGGAAAAGCTTTTTGCTGAGTGTAGAGCGGCAAGACACGCAGAAGACGCAGATACGCAGCTCTCCGAAGCTAAGTGCCGGTCCCGGGCTTCTTTCGGCACAAACCGCTCTCAGGAGCTCCCTGCGCTCGCCACAATGCTCTGTGTGCGAAGAAGCCGCTTCTTCGCCTGCGGGAGAATCGGCGAGCGGCAGCTTCCCAAAGGCGAAGATGCAAGCTGCGGCACACAGGCACAGTGTGGGCAGCCTTCAGACTTAGAGAAAACAGTACTTTACCACTCTCCTGCCTTTTCCATGGTTATTCTATTGGAAAAGAACGAGTTTTGGACAACTACCTTTCATTCTTGCCAAACTCTTTGCAGACCCCCGTGCAAGCTTTAGAACAAGATTTTGGATGTTTTCTTTCCTGGCAGAGTTTCTCCTTGCAAGATATGGTGGAAAAGCTTTTTGCTGAGTGTAGAGCGGCAAGACACGCAGAAGACGCAGATACGCAGCTCTCCGAAGCTAAGTGCCGGTCCCGGGCTTCTTTCGGCACAAACCGCTCTCAGGAGCTCCCTGCGCTCGCCACAATGCTCTGTGTGCGAAGAAGCCGCTTCTTCGCCTGCGGGAGAATCGGCGAGCGGCAGCTTCCCAAAGGCGAAGATGCAAGCTGCAGCACACAGGCACAGTGTGGGCAGCCTTCAGACTTAGAGAAAACAGTACTTTACCACTCTCCTGCCTTATCCATGGTTATTCTATTGGAAAAGAACGAGTTTTGGACAACTACCTTTCATTCTTGCCAAACTCTTTGCAGACCTCCGTGCAAGCTTTAGAACAAGATTTTGGATGTTTTCTTTCCTGGCAGAGTTTCTCCTTGCAAGATATGGTGGAAAAGCTTTTGGCTGAGTGTAGAGCGGCAAGACACGCAGAAGACGCAGATACGCAGCTCTCCGAAGCTAAGTGCCGGTCCCGGGCTTCTTTCGGCACAAACCGCTCTCAGGAGCTCCCTGCGCTCGCCACAATGCTCTGTGTGCGAAGAAGCCGCTTCTTCGCCTCCGGGAGAATCGGCAAGCGGCAGCTTCGCAAAGGCGAAGATGCAAGCTGCAGCACACAGGCACAGTGTGGGCAGCCTTCAGACTTAGAGAAAACAGTACTTTACCACTCTCCTGCCTTTTCCATGGTTATTCTATTGGAAAAGAACGAGTTTTGGACAACTACCTTTCATTCTTGCCAAACTCTTTGCAGACCCCCGTGCAAGCTTTAGAACCAGATTTTGGATGTTTTCTTTCCTGGCAGAGTTTCTCCTTGCAAGATATGGTGGAAAAGCTTTTTGCTGAGTGTAGAGCGGCAAGACACGCAGAAGACGCAGATACGCAGCTCTCCGAAGCTAAGTGCCGGTCCCGGGCTTCTTTCGGCACAAACCGCTCTCAGGAGCTCCCTGCGCTCGCCACAATGCTCTGTGTGCGAAGAAGCCGCTTCTTCGCCTGCGGGAGAATCGGCGAGCGGCAGCTTCCCAAAGGCGAAGATGCAAGCTGCGGCACACAGGCACAGTGTGGGCAGCCTTCAGACTTAGAGAAAACAGTACTTTACCACTCTCCTGCCTTTTCCATGGTTATTCTATTGGAAAAGAACGAGTTTTGGACAACTACCTTTCATTCTTGCCAAACTCTTTGCAGACCCCCGTGCAAGCTTTAGAACAAGATTTTGGATGTTTTCTTTCCTGGCAGAGTTTCTCCTTGCAAGATATGGTGGAAAAGCTTTTGGCTGAGTGTAGAGCGGCAAGACACGCAGAAGACGCAGATACGCAGCTCTCCGAAGCTAAGTGCCGGTCCCGGGCTTCTTTCGGCACAAACCGCTCTCAGGAGCTCCCTGCGCTCGCCACAATGCTCTGTGTGCGAAGAAGCCGCTTCTTCGCCTCCGGGAGAATCGGCGAGCGGCAGCTTCCCAAAGGCGAAGATGCAAGCTGCGGCACACAGGCACAGTGTGGGCAGCCTTCAGACTTCGAGAAAACAGTACTTTACCACTCTCCTGCCTTTTCCATGGTTATTCTATTGGAAAAGAACGAGTTTTGGACAACTACCTTTCATTCTTGCCAAACTCTTTGCAGACCCCCGTGCAAGCTTTAGAACAAGATTTTGGATGTTTTCTTTCCTGGCAGAGTTTCTCCTTGCAAGATATGGTGGAAAAGCTTTTGGCTGAGTGTAGAGCGGCAAGACACGCAGAAGACGCAGATACGCAGCTCTCCGAAGCTAAGTGCCGGTCCCGGGCTTCTTTCGGCACAAACCGCTCTCAGGAGCTCCCTGCGCTCGCCACAATGCTCTGTGTGCGAAGAAGCCGCTTCTTCGCCTCCGGGAGAATCGGCGAGCGGCAGCTTCCCAAAGGCGAAGATGCAAGCTGCAGCACGCAGGCACAGTGTGGGCAGCCTTCAGACTTAGAGAAAACAGTACTTTACCACTCTCCTGCCTTTTCCATGGTTATTCTATTGGAAAAGAACGAGTTTTGGACAACTACCTTTCATTCTTGCCAAACTCTTTGCAGACCCCCGTGCAAGCTTTAGAACAAGATTTTGGATGTTTTCTTTCCTGGCAGAGTTTCTCCTTGCAAGATATGGTGGAAAAGCTTTTTGCTGAGTGTAGAGCGGCAAGACACGCAGAAGACGCAGATACGCAGCTCTCCGAAGCTAAGTGCCGGTCCCGGGCTTCTTTCGGCACAAACCGCTCTCAGGAGCTCCCTGCGCTCGCCACAATGCTCTGTGTGCGAAGAAGCCGCTTCTTCGCCTCCGGGAGAATCGGCGAGCGGCAGCTTCCCAAAGGCGAAGATGCAAGCTGCAGCACACAGGCACAGTGTGGGCAGCATTCAGACTTAGAGAAAACAGTACTTTACCACTCTCCTGCCTTATCCATGGTTATTCTATTGGAAAAGAACGAGTTTTGGACAACTACCTTTCATTCTTGCCAAACTCTTTGCAGACCCCCGTGCAAGCTTTAGAACAAGATTTTGGATGTTTTCTTTCCTGGCAGAGTTTCTCCTTGCAAGATATGGTGGAAAAGCTTTTTGCTGAGTGTAGAGCGGCAAGACACGCAGAAGACGCAGATACGCAGCTCTCCGAAGCTAAGTGCCGGTCCCGGGCTTCTTTCGGCACAAACCGCTCTCAGGAGCTCCCTGCGCTCGCCACAATGCTCTGTGTGCGAAGAAGCCGCTTCTTCGCCTGCGGGAGAATCGGCGAGCGGCAGCTTCCCAAAGGCGAAGATGCAAGCTGCGGCACACAGGCACAGTGTGGGCAGCCTTCAGACTTAGAGAAAACAGTACTTTACCACTCTCCTGCCTTTTCCATGGTTATTCTATTGGAAAAGAACGAGTTTTGGACAACTACCTTTCATTCTTGCCAAACTCTTTGCAGACCCCCGTGCAAGCTTTAGAACAAGATTTTGGATGTTTTCTTTCCTGGCAGAGTTTCTCCTTGCAAGATATGGTGGAAAAGCTTTTTGCTGAGTGTAGAGCGGCAAGACACGCAGAAGACGCAGATACGCAGCTCTCCGAAGCTAAGTGCCGGTCCCGGGCTTCTTTCGGCACAAACCGCTCTCAGGAGCTCCCTGCGCTCGCCACAATGCTCTGTGTGCGAAGAAGCCGCTTCTTCGCCTCCGGGAGAATCGGCGAGCGGCAGCTTCCCAAAGGCGAAGATGCAAGCTGCAGCACACAGGCACAGTGTGGGCAGCCTTCAGACTTAGAGAAAACAGTACTTTACCACTCTCCTGCCTTATCCATGGTTATTCTATTGGAAAAGAACGAGTTTTGGACAACTACCTTTCATTCTTGCCAAACTCTTTGCAGACCTCCGTGCAAGCTTTAGAACAAGATTTTGGATGTTTTCTTTCCTGGCAGAGTTTCTCCTTGCAAGATATGGTGGAAAAGCTTTTGGCTGAGTGTAGAGCGGCAAGACACGCAGAAGACGCAGATACGCAGCTCTCCGAAGCTAAGTGCCGGTCCCGGGCTTCTTTCGGCACAAACCGCTCTCAGGAGCTCCCTGCGCTCGCCACAATGCTCTGTGTGCGAAGAAGCCGCTTCTTCGCCTCCGGGAGAATCGGCGAGCGGCAGCTTCGCAAAGGCGAAGATGCAAGCTGCAGCACACAGGCACAGTGTGGGCAGCCTTCAGACTTAGAGAAAACAGTACTTTACCACTCTCCTGCCTTTTCCATGGTTATTCTATTGGAAAAGAACGAGTTTTGGACAACTACCTTTCATTCTTGCCAAACTCTTTGCAGACCCCCGTGCAAGCTTTAGAACCAGATTTTGGATGTTTTCTTTCCTGGCAGAGTTTCTCCTTGCAAGATATGGTGGAAAAGCTTTTTGCTGAGTGTAGAGCGGCAAGACACGCAGAAGACGCAGATACGCAGCTCTCCGAAGCTAAGTGCCGGTCCCGGGCTTCTTTCGGCACAAACCGCTCTCAGGAGCTCCCTGCGCTCGCCACAATGCTCTGTGTGCGAAGAAGCCGCTTCTTCGCCTGCGGGAGAATCGGCGAGCGGCAGCTTCCCAAAGGCGAAGATGCAAGCTGCGGCACACAGGCACAGTGTGGGCAGCCTTCAGACTTAGAGAAAACAGTACTTTACCACTCTCCTGCCTTTTCCATGGTTATTCTATTGGAAAAGAACGAGTTTTGGACAACTACCTTTCATTCTTGCCAAACTCTTAGACCCCCGTGCAAGCTTTAGAACAAGATTTTGGATGTTTTCTTTCCTGGCAGAGTTTCTCCTTGCAAGATATGGTGGAAAAGCTTTTGGCTGAGTGTAGAGCGGCAAGGACACGCAGAAGACGCAGATACGCAGCTCTCCGAAGCTAAGTGCCGGTCCCGGGCTTCTTTCGGCACAAACCGCTCTCAGGAGCTCCCTGCGCTCGCCACAATGCTCTGTGTGCGAAGAAGCCGCTTCTTCGCCTCCGGGAGAATCGGCGAGCGGCAGCTTCCCAAAGGCGAAGATGCAAGCTGCGGCACACAGGCACAGTGTGGGCAGCCTTCAGACTTAGAGAAAACAGTACTTTACCACTCTCCTGCCTTTTCCATGGTTATTCTATTGGAAAAGAACGAGTTTTGGACAACTACCTTTCATTCTTGCCAAACTCTTTGCAGACCCCCGTGCAAGCTTTAGAACAAGATTTTGGATGTTTTTCTTTCCTGGCAGAGTTTCTCCTTGCAAGATATGGTGGAAAAGCTTTTGGCTGAGTGTAGAGCGGCAAGACACGCAGAAGACGCAGATACGCAGCTCTCCGAAGCTAAGTGCCGGTCCCGGGCTTCTTTCGGCACAAACCGCTCTCAGGAGCTCCCTGCGCTCGCCACAATGCTCTGTGTGCGAAGAAGCCGCTTCTTCGCCTCCGGGAGAATCGGCGAGCGGCAGCTTCCCAAAGGCGAAGATGCAAGCTGCAGCACGCAGGCACAGTGTGGGCAGCCTTCAGACTTAGAGAAAACAGTACTTTACCACTCTCCTGCCTTTTCCATGGTTATTCTATTGGAAAAGAACGAGTTTTGGACAACTACCTTTCATTCTTGCCAAACTCTTTGCAGACCCCCGTGCAAGCTTTAGAACAAGATTTTGGATGTTTTCTTTCCTGGCAGAGTTTCTCCTTGCAAGATATGGTGGAAAAGCTTTTTGCTGAGTGTAGAGCGGCAAGACACGCAGAAGACGCAGATACGCAGCTCTCCGAAGCTAAGTGCCGGTCCCGGGCTTCTTTCGGCACAAACCGCTCTCAGGAGCTCCCTGCGCTCGCCACAATGCTCTGTGTGCGAAGAAGCCGCTTCTTCGCCTCCGGGAGAATCGGCGAGCGGCAGCTTCCCAAAGGCGAAGATGCAAGCTGCAGCACACAGGCACAGTGTGGGCAGCATTCAGACTTAGAGAAAACAGTACTTTACCACTCTCCTGCCTTATCCATGGTTATTCTATTGGAAAAGAACGAGTTTTGGACAACTACCTTTCATTCTTGCCAAACTCTTTGCAGACCCCCGTGCAAGCTTTAGAACAAGATTTTGGATGTTTTCTTTCCTGGCAGAGTTTCTCCTTGCAAGATATGGTGGAAAAGCTTTTTGCTGAGTGTAGAGCGGCAAGACACACAGAAGACGCAGATACGCAGCTCTCCGAAGCTAAGTGCCGGTCCCGGGCTTCTTTCGGCACAAACCGCTCTCAGGAGCTCCCTGCGCTCGCCACAATGCTCTGTGTGCGAAGAAGCCGCTTCTTCGCTGCGGGAGAATCGGCGAGCGGCAGCTTGCCAAAGGCGAAGATGCAAGCTGCGGCACACAGGCACAGTGTGGGCAGCCTTCAGACTTAGAGAAAACAGTACTTTACCACTCTCCTGCCTTTTCCATGGTTATTCTATTGGAAAAGAACGAGTTTTGGACAACTACCTTTCATTCTTGCCAAACTCTTTGCAGACCCCCGTGCAAGCTTTAGAACAAGATTTTGGATGTTTTCTTTCCTGGCAGAGTTTCTCCTTGCAAGATATGGTGGAAAAGCTTTTTGCTGAGTGTAGAGCGGCAAGACACGCAGAAGACGCGGATACGCAGCTCTCCGAAGCTAAGTGCCGGTCCCGGGCTTCTTTCGGCACAAACCGCTCTCAGGAGCTCCTGCGCTCGCCACAATGCTCTGTGTGCGAAGAAGCCGCTTCTTCGCCTGCGGGAGAATCGGCGAGCGGCAGCTTCCCAAAGGCGAAGATGCAAGGTGCAGCACACAGGCACAGTGTGGGCAGCATTCAGACTTAGAGAAAACAGTACTTTACCACTCTCCTGCCTTTTCCATGGTTATTCTATTGGAAAAGAACGAGTTTTGGACAACTACCTTTCATTCTTGCCAAACTCTTTGCAGACCCCCGTGCAAGCTTTAGAACAAGATTTTGGATGTTTTCTTTCCTGGCAGAGTTTCTCCTTGCAAGATATGGTGGAAAAGCTTTTGGCTGAGTTTAGAGCGGCAAGACACGCAGAAGACGCAGATACGCAGCTCTCCGAAGCTAAGTGCCGGTCCCGGGCTTCTTTCGGCACAAACCGCTCTCAGGAGCTCCCTGCGCTCGCCACAATGCTCTGTGTGTGAAGAAGCCGCTTCTTCGCCTCCGGGAGAATCGGCGAGCGGCAGCTTCCCAAAGGCGAAGATGCAAGCTGCAGCAAACAGGCACAGTGTGGGCAGCATTCAGACTTAGAGAAAACAGTACTTTACCACTCTCCTGCCTTATCCATGTTTATTCTATTGGAAAAGAACGAGTTTTGGACAACTACCTTTCATTCTTGCCAAACTCTTTGCAGACCCCCGTGCAAGCTTTAGAACAAGATTTTGGATGTTTTTCTTTCCTGGCAGAGTTTCTCCTTGCAAGATATGGTGGAAAAGCTTTTTGCTGAGTGTAGAGCGGCAAGACACGCAGAAGACGCAGATACGCAGCTCTCCGAAGCTAAGTGCCGGTCCCGGGCTTCTTTCGGCACAAACCGCTCTCAGGAGCTCCCTGCGCTCGCCACAATGCTCTGTGTGCGAAGAAGCCGCTTCTTCGCCTCCGGGAGAATCGGCGAGCGGCAGCTTCCCAAAGGCGAAGATGCAAGCTGCAGCACGCAGGCACAGTGTGGGCAGCATTCAGACTTAGAGAAAACAGTACTTTACCACTCTCCTGCCTTTTCCATGGTTATTCTATTGGAAAAGAACGAGTTTTGGACAACTACCTTTCATTCTTGCCAAACTCTTTGCAGACCCCCGTGCAAGCTTTAGAACAAGATTTTGGATGTTTTCTTTCCTGGCAGAGTTTCTCCTTGCAAGATATGGTGGAAAAGCTTTTTGCTGAGTGTAGAGCGGCAAGACACGCAGAAGACGCAGATACGCAGCTCTCCGAAGCTAAGTGCCGGTCCCGGGCTTCTTTCGGCACAAACCGCTCTCAGGAGCTCCCTGCGCTCGCCACAATGCTCTGTGTGCGAAGAAGCCGCTTCTTCGCCTGCGGAGAATCGGCGAGCGGCAGCTTCCCAAAGGCGAAGATGCAAGCTGCGGCACACAGGCACAGTGTGGGCAGCCTTCAGACTTAGAGAAAACAGTACTTTACCACTCTCCTGCCTTTTCCATGGTTATTCTATTGGAAAAGAACGAGTTTTGGACAACTACCTTTCATTCTTGCCAAACTCTTTGCAGACCCCCGTGCAAGCTTTAGAACAAGATTTTGGATGTTTTCTTTCCTGGCAGAGTTTCTCCTTGCAAGATATGGTGGAAAAGCTTTTTGCTGAGTGTAGAGCGGCAAGACACGCAGAAGACGCGGATACGCAGCTCTCCGAAGCTAAGTGCCGGTCCCGGGCTTCTTTCGGCACAAACCGCTCTCAGGAGCTCCCTGCGCTCGCCACAATGCTCTGTGTGCGAAGAAGCCGCTTCTTCGCCTGCGGGAGAATCGGCGAGCGGCAGCTTCCCAAAGGCGAAGATGCAAGGTGCAGCACACAGGCACAGTGTGGGCAGCCTTCAGACTTAGAGAAAACAGTACTTTACCACTCTCCTGCCTTTTCCATGGTTATTCTATTGGAAAAGAACGAGTTTTGGACAACTACCTTTCATTCTTGCCAAACTCTTTGCAGACCCCCGTGCAAGCTTTAGAACAAGATTTTGGATGTTTTCTTTCCTGGCAGAGTTTCTCCTTGCAAGATATGGTGGAAAAGCTTTTTGCTGAGTGTAGAGCGGCAAGACACGCAGAAGACGCAGATACGCAGCTCTCCGAAGCTAAGTGCCGGTCCCGGGCTTCTTTCGGCACAAACCGCTCTCAGGAGCTCCCTGCGCTCGCCACAATGCTCTGTGTGTGAAGAAGCCGCTTCTTCGCCTCCGGGAGAATCGGCGAGCGGCAGCTTCCCAAAGGCGAAGATGCAAGCTGCAGCAAACAGGCACAGTGTGGGCAGCATTCAGACTTAGAGAAAACAGTACTTTACCACTCTCCTGCCTTATCCATGTTTATTCTATTGGAAAAGAACGAGTTTTGGACAACTACCTTTCATTCTTGCCAAACTCTTTGCAGACCCCCGTGCAAGCTTTAGAACAAGATTTTGGATGTTTTCTTTCCTGGCAGAGTTTCTCCTTGCAAGATATGGTGGAAAAGCTTTTGGCTGAGTGTAGAGCGGCAAGACACACAGAAGACGCAGATACGCAGCTCTCCGAAGCTAAGTGCCGGTCCCGGGCTTCTTTCGGCACAAACCGCTCTCAGGAGCTCCCTGCGCTCGCCACAATGCTCTGTGTGCGAAGAAGCCGCTTCTTCGCCTGCGGGAGAATCGGCGAGCGGCAGCTTCCCAAAGGCGAAGATGCAAGCTGCAGCACGCAGGCACAGTGTGGGCAGCATTCAGACTTAGAGAAAACAGTACTTTACCACTCTCCTGCCTTTTCCATGGTTATTCTATTGGAAAAGAACGAGTTTTGGACAACTACCTTTCATTCTTGCCAAACTCTTTGCAGACCCCCGTGCAAGCTTTAGAACAAGATTTTGGATGTTTTCTTTCCTGGCAGAGTTTCTCCTTGCAAGATATGGTGGAAAAGCTTTTTGCTGAGTGTAGAGCGGCAAGACACGCAGAAGACGCAGATACGCAGCTCTCCGAAGCTAAGTGCCGGTCCCGGGCTTCTTTCGGCACAAACCGCTCTCAGGAGCTCCCTGCGCTCGCCACAATGCTCTGTGTGCGAAGAAGCCGCTTCTTCGCCTGCGGGAGAATCGGCGAGCGGCAGCTTCCCAAAGGCGAAGATGCAAGCTGCGGCACACAGGCACAGTGTGGGCAGCCTTCAGACTTAGAGAAAACAGTACTTTACCACTCTCCTGCCTTTTCCATGGTTATTCTATTGGAAAAGAACGAGTTTTGGACAACTACCTTTCATTCTTGCCAAACTCTTTGCAGACCCCCGTGCAAGCTTTAGAACAAGATTTTGGATGTTTTCTTTCCTGGCAGAGTTTCTCCTTGCAAGATATGGTGGAAAAGCTTTTTGCTGAGTGTAGAGCGGCAAGACACGCAGAAGACGCAGATACGCAGCTCTCCGAAGCTAAGTGCCGGTCCCGGGCTTCTTTCGGCACAAACCGCTCTCAGGAGCTCCCTGCGCTCGCCACAATGCTCTGTGTGCGAAGAAGCCGCTTCTTCGCCTGCGGGAGAATCGGCGAGCGGCAGCTTCCCAAAGGCGAAGATGCAAGGTGCAGCACACAGGCACAGTGTGGGCAGCATTCAGACTTAGAGAAAACAGTACTTTACCACTCTCCTGCCTTATCCATGGTTATTCTATTGGAAAAGAACGAGTTTTGGACAACTACCTTTCATTCTTGCCAAACTCTTTGCAGACCTCCGTGCAAGCTTTAGAACAAGATTTTGGATGTTTTCTTTCCTGGCAGAGTTTCTCCTTGCAAGATATGGTGGAAAAGCTTTTGGCTGAGTGTAGAGCGGCAAGACACGCAGAAGACGCAGATACGCAGCTCTCCGAAGCTAAGTGCCGGTCCCGGGCTTCTTTCGGCACAAACCGCTCTCAGGAGCTCCCTGCGCTCGCCACAATGCTCTGTGTGCGAAGAAGCCGCTTCTTCGCCTGCGGGAGAATCGGCGAGCGGCAGCTTCCCAAAGGCGAAGATGCAAGGTGCAGCACACAGGCACAGTGTGGGCAGCCTTCAGACTTAGAGAAAACAGTACTTTACCACTCTCCTGCCTTTTCCATGGTTATTCTATTGGAAAAGAACGAGTTTTGGACAACTACCTTTCATTCTTGCCAAACTCTTTGCAGACCCCCGTGCAAGCTTTAGAACCAGATTTTGGATGTTTTCTTTCCTGGCAGAGTTTCTCCTTGCAAGATATGGTGGAAAAGCTTTTTGCTGAGTGTAGAGCGGCAAGACACGCAGAAGACGCAGATACGCAGCTCTCCGAAGCTAAGTGCCGGTCCCGGGCTTCTTTCGGCACAAACCGCTCTCAGGAGCTCCCTGCGCTCGCCACAATGCTCTGTGTGCGAAGAAGCCGCTTCTTCGCCTGCGGGAGAATCGGCGAGCGGCAGCTTCCCAAAGGCGAAGATGCAAGCTGCGGCACACAGGCACAGTGTGGGCAGCCTTCAGACTTAGAGAAAACAGTACTTTACCACTCTCCTGCCTTTTCCATGGTTATTCTATTGGAAAAGAACGAGTTTTGGACAACTACCTTTCATTCTTGCCAAACTCTTTGCAGACCCCCGTGCAAGCTTTAGAACAAGATTTTGGATGTTTTCTTTCCTGGCAGAGTTTCTCCTTGCAAGATATGGTGGAAAAGCTTTTGGCTGAGTGTAGAGCGGCAAGACACGCAGAAGACGCAGATACGCAGCTCTCCGAAGCTAAGTGCCGGTCCCGGGCTTCTTTCGGCACAAACCGCTCTCAGGAGCTCCCTGCGCTCGCCACAATGCTCTGTGTGCGAAGAAGCCGCTTCTTCGCCTCCGGGAGAATCGGCGAGCGGCAGCTTCCCAAAGGCGAAGATGCAAGCTGCGGCACACAGGCACAGTGTGGGCAGCCTTCAGACTTAGAGAAAACAGTACTTTACCACTCTCCTGCCTTTTCCATGGTTATTCTATTGGAAAAGAACGAGTTTTGGACAACTACCTTTCATTCTTGCCAAACTCTTTGCAGACCCCCGTGCAAGCTTTAGAACAAGATTTTGGATGTTTTCTTTCCTGGCAGAGTTTCTCCTTGCAAGATATGGTGGAAAAGCTTTTGGCTGAGTGTAGAGCGGCAAGACACGCAGAAGACGCAGATACGCAGCTCTCCGAAGCTAAGTGCCGGTCCCGGGCTTCTTTCGGCACAAACCGCTCTCAGGAGCTCCCTGCGCTCGCCACAATGCTCTGTGTGCGAAGAAGCCGCTTCTTCGCCTCCGGGAGAATCGGCGAGCGGCAGCTTCCCAAAGGCGAAGATGCAAGCTGCAGCACGCAGGCACAGTGTGGGCAGCCTTCAGACTTAGAGAAAACAGTACTTTACCACTCTCCTGCCTTTTCCATGGTTATTCTATTGGAAAAGAACGAGTTTTGGACAACTACCTTTCATTCTTGCCAAACTCTTTGCAGACCCCCGTGCAAGCTTTAGAACAAGATTTTGGATGTTTTCTTTCCTGGCAGAGTTTCTCCTTGCAAGATATGGTGGAAAAGCTTTTTGCTGAGTGTAGAGCGGCAAGACACGCAGAAGACGCAGATACGCAGCTCTCCGAAGCTAAGTGCCGGTCCCGGGCTTCTTTCGGCACAAACCGCTCTCAGGAGCTCCCTGCGCTCGCCACAATGCTCTGTGTGCGAAGAAGCCGCTTCTTCGCCTGCGGGAGAATCGGCGAGCGGCAGCTTCCCAAAGGCGAAGATGCAAGGTGCAGCACACAGGCACAGTGTGGGCAGCATTCAGACTTAGAGAAAACAGTACTTTACCACTCTCCTGCCTTTTCCATGGTTATTCTATTGGAAAAGAACGAGTTTTGGACAACTACCTTTCATTCTTGCCAAACTCTTTGCAGACCCCCGTGCAAGCTTTAGAACAAGATTTTGGATGTTTTCTTTCCTGGCAGAGTTTCTCCTTGCAAGATATGGTGGAAAAGCTTTTTGCTGAGTGTAGAGCGGCAAGACACGCAGAAGACGCAGATACGCAGCTCTCCGAAGCTAAGTGCCGGTCCCGGGCTTCTTTCGGCACAAACCGCTCTCAGGAGCTCCCTGCGCTCGCCACAATGCTCTGTGTGCGAAGAAGCCGCTTCTTCGCCTGCGGGAGAATCGGCGAGCGGCAGCTTCCCAAAGGCGAAGATGCAAGCTGCGGCACACAGGCACAGTGTGGGCAGCCTTCAGACTTAGAGAAAACAGTACTTTACCACTCTCCTGCCTTTTCCATGGTTATTCTATTGGAAAAGAACGAGTTTTGGACAACTACCTTTCATTCTTGCCAAACTCTTTGCAGACCCCCGTGCAAGCTTTAGAACAAGATTTTGGATGTTTTCTTTCCTGGCAGAGTTTCTCCTTGCAAGATATGGTGGAAAAGCTTTTTGCTGAGTGTAGAGCGGCAAGACACGCAGAAGACGCGGATACGCAGCTCTCCGAAGCTAAGTGCCGGTCCCGGGCTTCTTTCGGCACAAACCGCTCTCAGGAGCTCCCTGCGCTCGCCACAATGCTCTGTGTGCGAAGAAGCCGCTTCTTCGCCTGCGGGAGAATCGGCGAGCGGCAGCTTCCCAAAGGCGAAGATGCAAGGTGCAGCACACAGGCACAGTGTGGGCAGCCTTCAGACTTAGAGAAAACAGTACTTTACCACTCTCCTGCCTTTTCCATGGTTATTCTATTGGAAAAGAACGAGTTTTGGACAACTACCTTTCATTCTTGCCAAACTCTTTGCAGACCCCCGTGCAAGCTTTAGAACAAGATTTTGGATGTTTTCTTTCCTGGCAGAGTTTCTCCTTGCAAGATATGGTGGAAAAGCTTTTTGCTGAGTGTAGAGCGGCAAGACACGCAGAAGACGCAGATACGCAGCTCTCCGAAGCTAAGTGCCGGTCCCGGGCTTCTTTCGGCACAAACCGCTCTCAGGAGCTCCCTGCGCTCGCCACAATGCTCTGTGTGTGAAGAAGCCGCTTCTTCGCCTCCGGGAGAATCGGCGAGCGGCAGCTTCCCAAAGGCGAAGATGCAAGCTGCAGCAAACAGGCACAGTGTGGGCAGCATTCAGACTTAGAGAAAACAGTACTTTACCACTCTCCTGCCTTATCCATGTTTATTCTATTGGAAAAGAACGAGTTTTGGACAACTACCTTTCATTCTTGCCAAACTCTTTGCAGACCCCCGTGCAAGCTTTAGAACAAGATTTTGGATGTTTTCTTTCCTGGCAGAGTTTCTCCTTGCAAGATATGGTGGAAAAGCTTTTGGCTGAGTGTAGAGCGGCAAGACACGCAGAAGACGCAGATACGCAGCTCTCCGAAGCTAAGTGCCGGTCCCGGGCTTCTTTCGGCACAAACCGCTCTCAGGAGCTCCCTGCGCTCGCCACAATGCTCTGTGTGTGAAGAAGCCGCTTCTTCGCCTGCGGGAGAATCGGCGAGCGGCAGCTTCCCAAAGGCGAAGATGCAAGGTGCAGCACACAGGCACAGTGTGGGCAGCCTTCAGACTTAGAGAAAACAGTACTTTACCACTCTCCTGCCTTTTCCATGGTTATTCTATTGGAAAAGAACGAGTTTTGGACAACTACCTTTCATTCTTGCCAAACTCTTTGCAGACCCCCGTGCAAGCTTTAGAACAAGATTTTGGATGTTTTCTTTCCTGGCAGAGTTTCTCCTTGCAAGATATGGTGGAAAAGCTTTTTGCTGAGTGTAGAGCGGCAAGACACGCAGAAGACGCAGATACGCAGCTCTCCGAAGCTAAGTGCCGGTCCCGGGCTTCTTTCGGCACAAACCGCTCTCAGGAGCTCCCTGCGCTCGCCACAATGCTCTGTGTGTGAAGAAGCCGCTTCTTCGCCTCCGGGAGAATCGGCGAGCGGCAGCTTCCCAAAGGCGAAGATGCAAGCTGCAGCAAACAGGCACAGTGTGGGCAGCATTCAGACTTAGAGAAAACAGTACTTTACCACTCTCCTGCCTTATCCATGTTTATTCTATTGGAAAAGAACGAGTTTTGGACAACTACCTTTCATTCTTGCCAAACTCTTTGCAGACCCCCGTGCAAGCTTTAGAACAAGATTTTGGATGTTTTCTTTCCTGGCAGAGTTTCTCCTTGCAAGATATGGTGGAAAAGCTTTTTGCTGAGTGTAGAGCGGCAAGACACGCAGAAGACGCAGATACGCAGCTCTCCGAAGCTAAGTGCCGGTCCCGGGCTTCTTTCGGCACAAACCGCTCTCAGGAGCTCCCTGCGCTCGCCACAATGCTCTGTGTGCGAAGAAGCCGCTTCTTCGCCTGCGGGAGAATCGGCGAGCGGCAGCTTCCCAAAGGCGAAGATGCAAGCTGCGGCACACAGGCACAGTGTGGGCAGCCTTCAGACTTAGAGAAAACAGTACTTTACCACTCTCCTGCCTTTTCCATGGTTATTCTATTGGAAAAGAACGAGTTTTGGACAACTACCTTTCATTCTTGCCAAACTCTTTGCAGACCCCCGTGCAAGCTTTAGAACAAGATTTTGGATGTTTTCTTTCCTGGCAGAGTTTCTCCTTGCAAGATATGGTGGAAAAGCTTTTGGCTGAGTGTAGAGCGGCAAGACACGCAGAAGACGCAGATACGCAGCTCTCCGAAGCTAAGTGCCGGTCCCGGGCTTCTTTCGGCACAAACCGCTCTCAGGAGCTCCCTGCGCTCGCCACAATGCTCTGTGTGCGAAGAAGCCGCTTCTTCGCCTGCGGGAGAATCGGCGAGCGGCAGCTTCCCAAAGGCGAAGATGCAAGGTGCAGCACACAGGCACAGTGTGGGCAGCATTCAGACTTAGAGAAAACAGTACTTTACCACTCTCCTGCCTTATCCATGGTTATTCTATTGGAAAAGAACGAGTTTTGGACAACTACCTTTCATTCTTGCCAAACTCTTTGCAGACCTCCGTGCAAGCTTTAGAACAAAGATTTTGGATGTTTTCTTTCCTGGCAGAGTTTCTCCTTGCAAGATATGGTGGAAAAGCTTTTGGCTGAGTGTAGAGCGGCAAGACACGCAGAAGACGCAGATACGCAGCTCTCCGAAGCTAAGTGCCGGTCCCGGGCTTCTTTCGGCACAAACCGCTCTCAGGAGCTCCCTGCGCTCGCCACAATGCTCTGTGTGCGAAGAAGCCGCTTCTTCGCCTGCGGGAGAATCGGCGAGCGGCAGCTTCCCAAAGGCGAAGATGCAAGCTGCAGCACACAGGCACAGTGTGGGCAGCCTTCAGACTTAGAGAAAACAGTACTTTACCACTCTCCTGCCTTTTCCATGGTTATTCTATTGGAAAAGAACGAGTTTTGGACAACTACCTTTCATTCTTGCCAAACTCTTTGCAGACCCCCGTGCAAGCTTTAGAACAAGATTTTGGATGTTTTCTTTCCTGGCAGAGTTTCTCCTTGCAAGATATGGTGGAAAAGCTTTTGCTGAGTGTAGAGCGGCAAGACACGCAGAAGACGCAGATACGCAGCTCTCCGAAGCTAAGTGCCGGTCCCGGGCTTCTTTCGGCACAAACCGCTCTCAGGAGCTCCCTGCGCTCGCCACAATGCTCTGTGTGCGAAGAAGCCGCTTCTTCGCCTCCGGGAGAATCGGCGAGCGGCAGCTTCCCAAAGGCGAAGATGCAAGCTGCAGCACGCAGGCACAGTGTGGGCAGCCTTCAGACTTAGAGAAAACAGTACTTTACCACTCTCCTGCCTTTTCCATGGTTATTCTATTGGAAAAGAACGAGTTTTGGACAACTACCTTTCATTCTTGCCAAACTCTTTGCAGACCCCCGTGCAAGCTTTAGAACAAGATTTTGGATGTTTTCTTTCCTGGCAGAGTTTCTCCTTGCAAGATATGGTGGAAAAGCTTTTTGCTGAGTGTAGAGCGGCAAGACACGCAGAAGACGCAGATACGCAGCTCTCCGAAGCTAAGTGCCGGTCCCGGGCTTCTTTCGGCACAAACCGCTCTCAGGAGCTCCCTGCGCTCGCCACAATGCTCTGTGTGCGAAGAAGCCGCTTCTTCGCCTCCGGGAGAATCGGCGAGCGGCAGCTTCCCAAAGGCGAAGATGCAAGCTGCAGCACACAGGCACAGTGTGGGCAGCATTCAGACTTAGAGAAAACAGTACTTTACCACTCTCCTGCCTTATCCATGGTTATTCTATTGGAAAAGAACGAGTTTTGGACAACTACCTTTCATTCTTGCCAAACTCTTTGCAGACCCCCGTGCAAGCTTTAGAACAAGATTTTGGATGTTTTCTTTCCTGGCAGAGTTTCTCCTTGCAAGATATGGTGGAAAAGCTTTTTGCTGAGTGTAGAGCGGCAAGACACACAGAAGACGCAGATACGCAGCTCTCCGAAGCTAAGTGCCGGTCCCGGGCTTCTTTCGGCACAAACCGCTCTCAGGAGCTCCCTGCGCTCGCCACAATGCTCTGTGTGCGAAGAAGCCGCTTCTTCGCCTGCGGGAGAATCGGCGAGCGGCAGCTTGCCAAAGGCGAAGATGCAAGCTGCGGCACACAGGCACAGTGTGGGCAGCCTTCAGACTTAGAGAAAACAGTACTTTACCACTCTCCTGCCTTTTCCATGGTTATTCTATTGGAAAAGAACGAGTTTTGGACAACTACCTTTCATTCTTGCCAAACTCTTTGCAGACCCCCGTGCAAGCTTTAGAACCAGATTTTGGATGTTTTCTTTCCTGGCAGAGTTTCTCCTTGCAAGATATGGTGGAAAAGCTTTTTGCTGAGTGTAGAGCGGCAAGACACGCAGAAGACGCGGATACGCAGCTCTCCGAAGCTAAGTGCCGGTCCCGGGCTTCTTTCGGCACAAACCGCTCTCAGGAGCTCCCTGCGCTCGCCACAATGCTCTGTGTGCGAAGAAGCCGCTTCTTCGCCTGCGGGAGAATCGGCGAGCGGCAGCTTCCCAAAGGCGAAGATGCAAGCTGCGGCACACAGGCACAGTGTGGGCAGCCTTCAGACTTAGAGAAAACAGTACTTTACCACTCTCCTGCCTTTTCCATGGTTATTCTATTGGAAAAGAACGAGTTTTGGACAACTACCTTTCATTCTTGCCAAACTCTTTGCAGACCCCCGTGCAAGCTTTAGAACAAGATTTTGGATGTTTTCTTTCCTGGCAGAGTTTCTCCTTGCAAGATATGGTGGAAAAGCTTTTGGCTGAGTGTAGAGCGGCAAGACACGCAGAAGACGCAGATACGCAGCTCTCCGAAGCTAAGTGCCGGTCCCGGGCTTCTTTCGGCACAAACCGCTCTCAGGAGCTCCCTGCGCTCGCCACAATGCTCTGTGTGCGAAGAAGCCGCTTCTTCGCCTCCGGGAGAATCGGCGAGCGGCAGCTTCCCAAAGGCGAAGATGCAAGCTGCGGCACACAGGCACAGTGTGGGCAGCCTTCAGACTTAGAGAAAACAGTACTTTACCACTCTCCTGCCTTTTCCATGGTTATTCTATTGGAAAAGAACGAGTTTTGGACAACTACCTTTCATTCTTGCCAAACTCTTTGCAGACCCCCGTGCAAGCTTTAGAACAAGATTTTGGATGTTTTCTTTCCTGGCAGAGTTTCTCCTTGCAAGATATGGTGGAAAAGCTTTTGGCTGAGTGTAGAGCGGCAAGACACGCAGAAGACGCAGATACGCAGCTCTCCGAAGCTAAGTGCCGGTCCCGGGCTTCTTTCGGCACAAACCGCTCTCAGGAGCTCCCTGCGCTCGCCACAATGCTCTGTGTGCGAAGAAGCCGCTTCTTCGCCTCCGGGAGAATCGGCGAGCGGCAGCTTCCCAAAGGCGAAGATGCAAGCTGCAGCACGCAGGCACAGTGTGGGCAGCCTTCAGACTTAGAGAAAACAGTACTTTACCACTCTCCTGCCTTTTCCATGGTTATTCTATTGGAAAAGAACGAGTTTTGGACAACTACCTTTCATTCTTGCCAAACTCTTTGCAGACCCCCGTGCAAGCTTTAGAACAAGATTTTGGATGTTTTCTTTCCTGGCAGAGTTTCTCCTTGCAAGATATGGTGGAAAAGCTTTTTGCTGAGTGTAGAGCGGCAAGACACGCAGAAGACGCAGATACGCAGCTCTCCGAAGCTAAGTGCCGGTCCCGGGCTTCTTTCGGCACAAACCGCTCTCAGGAGCTCCCTGCGCTCGCCACAATGCTCTGTGTGCGAAGAAGCCGCTTCTTCGCCTCCGGGAGAATCGGCGAGCGGCAGCTTCCCAAAGGCGAAGATGCAAGCTGCAGCACACAGGCACAGTGTGGGCAGCATTCAGACTTAGAGAAAACAGTACTTTACCACTCTCCTGCCTTATCCATGGTTATTCTATTGGAAAAGAACGAGTTTTGGACAACTACCTTTCATTCTTGCCAAACTCTTTGCAGACCCCCGTGCAAGCTTTAGAACAAGATTTTGGATGTTTTCTTTCCTGGCAGAGTTTCTCCTTGCAAGATATGGTGGAAAAGCTTTTTGCTGAGTGTAGAGCGGCAAGACACACAGAAGACGCAGATACGCAGCTCTCCGAAGCTAAGTGCCGGTCCCGGGCTTCTTTCGGCACAAACCGCTCTCAGGAGCTCCCTGCGCTCGCCACAATGCTCTGTGTGCGAAGAAGCCGCTTCTTCGCCTGCGGGAGAATCGGCGAGCGGCAGCTTGCCAAAGGCGAAGATGCAAGCTGCGGCACACAGGCACAGTGTGGGCAGCCTTCAGACTTAGAGAAAACAGTACTTTACCACTCTCCTGCCTTTTCCATGGTTATTCTATTGGAAAAGAACGAGTTTTGGACAACTACCTTTCATTCTTGCCAAACTCTTTGCAGACCCCCGTGCAAGCTTTAGAACAAGATTTTGGATGTTTTCTTTCCTGGCAGAGTTTCTCCTTGCAAGATATGGTGGAAAAGCTTTTTGCTGAGTGTAGAGCGGCAAGACACGCAGAAGACGCGGATACGCAGCTCTCCGAAGCTAAGTGCCGGTCCCGGGCTTCTTTCGGCACAAACCGCTCTCAGGAGCTCCCTGCGCTCGCCACAATGCTCTGTGTGCGAAGAAGCCGCTTCTTCGCCTGCGGGAGAATCGGCGAGCGGCAGCTTCCCAAAGGCGAAGATGCAAGGTGCAGCACACAGGCACAGTGTGGGCAGCATTCAGACTTAGAGAAAACAGTACTTTACCACTCTCCTGCCTTTTCCATGGTTATTCTATTGGAAAAGAACGAGTTTTGGACAACTACCTTTCATTCTTGCCAAACTCTTTGCAGACCCCCGTGCAAGCTTTAGAACAAGATTTTGGATGTTTTCTTTCCTGGCAGAGTTTCTCCTTGCAAGATATGGTGGAAAAGCTTTTGGCTGAGTGTAGAGCGGCAAGACACGCAGAAGACGCAGATACGCAGCTCTCCGAAGCTAAGTGCCGGTCCCGGGCTTCTTTCGGCACAAACCGCTCTCAGGAGCTCCCTGCGCTCGCCACAATGCTCTGTGTGCGAAGAAGCCGCTTCTTCGCCTCCGGGAGAATCGGCGAGCGGCAGCTTGCCAAAGGCGAAGATGCAAGCTGCAGCACACAGGCACAGTGTGGGCAGCCTTCAGACTTAGAGAAAACAGTACTTTACCACTCTCCTGCCTTTTCCATGGTTATTCTATTGGAAAAGAACGAGTTTTGGACAACTACCTTTCATTCTTGCCAAACTCTTTGCAGACCCCCGTGCAAGCTTTAGAACAAGATTTTGGATGTTTTCTTTCCTGGCAGAGTTTCTCCTTGCAAGATATGGTGGAAAAGCTTTTGGCTGAGTGTAGAGCGGCAAGACACGCAGAAGACGCAGATACGCAGCTCTCCGAAGCTAAGTGCCAGTCCCGGGCTTCTTTCGGCACAAACCGCTCTCAGGAGCTCCCTGCGCTCGCCACAATGCTCTGTGTGCGAAGAAGCCGCTTCTTCGCCTCCGGGAGAATCGGCGAGCGGCAGCTTCCCAAAGGCGAAGATGCAAGCTGCAGCACGCAGGCACAGTGTGGGCAGCATTCAGACTTAGAGAAAACAGTACTTTACCACTCTCCTGCCTTTTCCATGGTTATTCTATTGGAAAAGAACGAGTTTTGGACAACTACCTTTCATTCTTGCCAAACTCTTTGCAGACCCCCGTGCAAGCTTTAGAACAAGATTTTGGATGTTTTCTTTCCTGGCAGAGTTTCTCCTTGCAAGATATGGTGGAAAAGCTTTTTGCTGAGTGTAGAGCGGCAAGACACGCAGAAGACGCAGATACGCAGCTCTCCGAAGCTAAGTGCCGGTCCCGGGCTTCTTTCGGCACAAACCGCTCTCAGGAGCTCCCTGCGCTCGCCACAATGCTCTGTGTGCGAAGAAGCCGCTTCTTCGCCTGCGGGAGAATCGGCGAGCGGCAGCTTCCCAAAGGCGAAGATGCAAGCTGCGGCACACAGGCACAGTGTGGGCAGCCTTCAGACTTAGAGAAAACAGTACTTTACCACTCTCCTGCCTTTTCCATGGTTATTCTATTGGAAAAGAACGAGTTTTGGACAACTACCTTTCATTCTTGCCAAACTCTTTGCAGACCCCCGTGCAAGCTTTAGAACAAGATTTTGGATGTTTTCTTTCCTGGCAGAGTTTCTCCTTGCAAGATATGGTGGAAAAGCTTTTTGCTGAGTGTAGAGCGGCAAGACACGCAGAAGACGCAGATACGCAGCTCTCCGAAGCTAAGTGCCGGTCCCGGGCTACTTTCGGCACAAACCGCTCTCAGGAGCTCCCTGCGCTCGCCACAATGCTCTGTGTGCGAAGAAGCCGCTTCTTCGCCTGCGGGAGAATCGGCGAGCGGCAGCTTCCCAAAGGCGAAGATGCAAGCTGCAGCACACAGGCACAGTGTGGGCAGCCTTCAGACTTAGAGAAAACAGTACTTTACCACTCTCCTGCCTTTTCCATGGTTATTCTATTGGAAAAGAACGAGTTTTGGACAACTACCTTTCATTCTTGCCAAACTCTTTGCAGACCTCCGTGCAAGCTTTAGAACAAGATTTTGGATGTTTTCTTTCCTGGCAGAGTTTCTCCTTGCAAGATATGGTGGAAAAGCTTTTGGCTGAGTGTAGAGCGGCAAGACACGCAGAAGACGCAGATACGCAGCTCTCCGAAGCTAAGTGCCGGTCCCGGGCTTCTTTCGGCACAAACCGCTCTCAGGAGCTCCCTGCGCTCGCCACAATGCTCTGTGTGCGAAGAAGCCGCTTCTTCGCCTCCGGGAGAATCGGCGAGCGGCAGCTTCGCAAAGGCGAAGATGCAAGCTGCAGCACACAGGCACAGTGTGGGCAGCCTTCAGACTTAGAGAAAACAGTACTTTACCACTCTCCTGCCTTTTCCATGGTTATTCTATTGGAAAAGAACGAGTTTTGGACAACTACCTTTCATTCTTGCCAAACTCTTTGCAGACCCCCGTGCAAGCTTTAGAACAAGATTTTGGATGTTTTCTTTCCTGGCAGAGTTTCTCCTTGCAAGATATGGTGGAAAAGCTTTTGGCTGAGTGTAGAGCGGCAAGACACGCAGAAGACGCAGATACGCAGCTCTCCGAAGCTAAGTGCCGGTCCCGGGCTTCTTTCGGCACAAACCGCTCTCAGGAGCTCCCTGCGCTCGCCACAATGCTCTGTGTGCGAAGAAGCCGCTTCTTCGCCTCCGGGAGAATCGGCGAGCGGCAGCTTCCCAAAGGCGAAGATGCAAGCTGCGGCACGCAGGCACAGTGTGGGCAGCCTTCATACTTAGAGAAAACAGTACTTTACCACTCTCCTGCCTTTTCCATGGTTATTCTATTGGAAAAGAACGAGTTTTGGACAACTACCTTTCATTCTTGCCAAACTCTTTGCAGACCCCCGTGCAAGCTTTAGAACAAGATTTTGGATGTTTTCTTTCCTGGCAGAGTTTCTCCTTGCAAGATATGGTGGAAAAGCTTTTTGCTGAGTGTAGAGCGGCAAGACACGCAGAAGACGCAGATACGCAGCTCTCCGAAGCTAAGTGCCGGTCCCGGGCTTCTTTCGGCACAAACCGCTCTCAGGAGCTCCCTGCGCTCGCCACAATGCTCTGTGTGCGAAGAAGCCGCTTCTTCGCCTGCGGGAGAATCGGCGAGCGGCAGCTTCCCAAAGGCGAAGATGCAAGCTGCGGCACACAGGCACAGTGTGGGCAGCCTTCAGACTTAGAGAAAACAGTACTTTACCACTCTCCTGCCTTTTCCATGGTTATTCTATTGGAAAAGAACGAGTTTTGGACAACTACCTTTCATTCTTGCCAAACTCTTTGCAGACCCCCGTGCAAGCTTTAGAACAAGATTTTGGATGTTTTCTTTCCTGGCAGAGTTTCTCCTTGCAAGATATGGTGGAAAAGCTTTTGGCTGAGTGTAGAGCGGCAAGACACGCAGAAGACGCAGATACGCAGCTCTCCGAAGCTAAGTGCCGGTCCCGGGCTTCTTTCGGCACAAACCGCTCTCAGGAGCTCCCTGCGCTCGCCACAATGCTCTGTGTGCGAAGAAGCCGCTTCTTCGCCTGCGGGAGAATCGGCGAGCGGCAGCTTCCCAAAGGCGAAGATGCAAGCTGCAGCACACAGGCACAGTGTGGGCAGCATTCAGACTTAGAGAAAACAGTACTTTACCACTCTCCTGCCTTTTCCATGGTTATTCTATTGGAAAAGAACGAGTTTTGGACAACTACCTTTCATTCTTGCCAAACTCTTTGCAGACCCCCGTGCAAGCTTTAGAACAAGTTTTTGGATGTTTTCTTTCCTGGCAGAGTTTCTCCTTGCAAGATATGGTGGAAAAGCTTTTTGCTGAGTGTAGAGCGGCAAGACACGCAGAAGACGCGGATACGCAGCTCTCCGAAGCTAAGTGCCGGTCCCGGGCTTCTTTCGGCACAAACCGCTCTCAGGAGCTCCCTGCGCTCGCCACAATGCTCTGTGTGCGAAGAAGCCGCTTCTTCGCCTGCGGGAGAATCGGCGAGCGGCAGCTTCCCAAAGGCGAAGATGCAAGCTGCAGCACACAGGCACAGTGTGGGCAGCCTTCAGACTTAGAGAAAACAGTACTTTACCACTCTCCTGCCTTTTCCATGGTTATTCTATTGGAAAAGAACGAGTTTTGGACAACTACCTTTCATTCTTGCCAAACTCTTTGCAGACCCCCCTGCAAGCTTTAGAACAAGATTTTGGATGTTTTCTTTCCTGGCAGAGTTTCTCCTTGCAAGATATGGTGGAAAAGCTTTTTGCTGAGTGTAGAGCGGCAAGACACGCAGAAGACGCGGATACGCAGCTCTCCGAAGCTAAGTGCCGGTCCCGGGTTTCTTTCGGCACAAACCGCTCTCAGGAGCTCCCTGCGCTCGCCACAATGCTCTGTGTGCGAAGAAGCCGCTTCTTCGCCTGCGGGAGAATCGGCGAGCGGCAGCTTCCCAAAGGCGAAGATGCAAGGTGCAGCACACAGGCACAGTGTGGGCAGCATTCAGACTTAGAGAAAACAGTACTTTACCACTCTCCTGCCTTTTCCATGGTTATTCTATTGGAAAAGAACGAGTTTTGGACAACTACCTTTCATTCTTGCCAAACTCTTTGCAGACCCCCGTGCAAGCTTTAGAACAAGATTTTGGATGTTTTCTTTCCTGGCAGAGTTTCTCCTTGCAAGATATGGTGGAAAAGCTTTTGGCTGAGTGTAGAGCGGCAAGACACGCAGAAGACGCAGATACGCAGCTCTCCGAAGCTAAGTGCCGGTCCCGGGCTTCTTTCGGCACAAACCGCTCTCAGGAGCTCCCTGCGCTCGCCACAATGCTCTGTGTGCGAAGAAGCCGCTTCTTCGCCTCCGGGAGAATCGGCGAGCGGCAGCTTCCCAAAGGCGAAGATGCAAGCTGCAGCACACAGGCACAGTGTGGGCAGCATTCAGACTTAGAGAAAACAGTACTTTACCACTCTCCTGCCTTTTCCATGGTTATTCTATTGGAAAAGAACGAGTTTTGGACAACTACCTTTCATTCTTGCCAAACTCTTTGCAGACCCCTTCTATTGGAAAAGAACGAGTTTTGGACAACTACCTTTCATTCTTGCCAAACTCTTTGCAGACCCCCCGGTGCAAGCTTTAGAACAAGATTTTGGATGTTTTCTTTCCTGGCAGAGTTTGCAAGACACGCTCCGAAGCTAAGTGCCGGTCCCGGGCTTCTTTCGGCACAAACCGCTCTCAGGAGCTCCCTGCGCTCGCCACAATGCTCTGTGTGCGAAGAAGCCGCTTCTTCGCCTGCGGGAGAATCGGCGAGCGGCAGCTTCCCAAAGGCGAAGATGCAAGCTGCGGCACACAGGCACAGTGTGGGCAGCCTTCAGACTTAGAGAAAACAGTACTTTACCACTCTCCTGCCTTTTCCATGGTTATTCTATTGGAAAAGAACGAGTTTTGGACAACTACCTTTCATTCTTGCCAAACTCTTTGCAGACCCCCGTGCAAGCTTTAGAACAAGATTTTGGATGTTTTCTTTCCTGGCAGAGTTTCTCCTTGCAAGATATGGTGGAAAAGCTTTTTGCTGAGTGTAGAGCGGCAAGACACGCAGAAGACGCAGATACGCAGCTCTCCGAAGCTAAGTGCCGGTCCCGGGCTTCTTTCGGCACAAACCGCTCTCAGGAGCTCCCTGCGCTCGCCACAATGCTCTGTGTGCGAAGAAGCCGCTTCTTCGCCTGCGGGAGAATCGGCGAGCGGCAGCTTCCCAAAGGCGAAGATGCAAGCTGCAGCACACAGGCACAGTGTGGGCAGCCTTCAGACTTAGAGAAAACAGTACTTTACCACTCTCCTGCCTTTTCCATGGTTATTCTATTGGAAAAGAACGAGTTTTGGACAACTACCTTTCATTCTTGCCAAACTCTTTGCAGACCTCCGTGCAAGCTTTAGAACAAGATTTTGGATGTTTTCTTTCCTGGCAGAGTTTCTCCTTGCAAGATATGGTGGAAAAGCTTTTGGCTGAGTGTAGAGCGGCAAGACACGCAGAAGACGCAGATACGCAGCTCTCCGAAGCTAAGTGCCGGTCCCGGGCTTCTTTCGGCACAAACCGCTCTCAGGAGCTCCCTGCGCTCGCCACAATGCTCTGTGTGCGAAGAAGCCGCTTCTTCGCCTCCGGGAGAATCGGCGAGCGGCAGCTTCGCAAAGGCGAAGATGCAAGCTGCAGCACACAGGCACAGTGTGGGCAGCCTTCAGACTTGGAGAAAACAGTACTTTACCACTCTCCTGCCTTTTCCATGGTTATTCTATTGGAAAAGAACGAGTTTTGGACAACTACCTTTCATTCTTGCCAAACTCTTTGCAGACCCCCGTGCAAGCTTTAGAACCAGATTTTGGATGTTTTCTTTCCTGGCAGAGTTTCTCCTTGCAAGATATGGTGGAAAAGCTTTTTGCTGAGTGTAGAGCGGCAAGACACGCAGAAGACGCAGATACGCAGCTCTCCGAAGCTAAGTGCCGGTCCCGGGCTTCTTTCGGCACAAACCGCTCTCAGGAGCTCCCTGCGCTCGCCACAATGCTCTGTGTGCGAAGAAGCCGCTTCTTCGCCTGCGGGAGAATCGGCGAGCGGCAGCTTCCCAAAGGCGAAGATGCAAGCTGCGGCACACAGGCACAGTGTGGGCAGCCTTCAGACTTAGAGAAAACAGTACTTTACCACTCTCCTGCCTTTTCCATGGTTATTCTATTGGAAAAGAACGAGTTTTGGACAACTACCTTTCATTCTTGCCAAACTCTTTGCAGACCCCCGTGCAAGCTTTAGAACAAGATTTTGGATGTTTTCTTTCCTGGCAGAGTTTCTCCTTGCAAGATATGGTGGAAAAGCTTTTGGCTGAGTGTAGAGCGGCAAGACACGCAGAAGACGCAGATACGCAGCTCTCCGAAGCTAAGTGCCGGTCCCGGGCTTCTTTCGGCACAAACCGCTCTCAGGAGCTCCCTGCGCTCGCCACAATGCTCTGTGTGCGAAGAAGCCGCTTCTTCGCCTGCGGGAGAATCGGCGAGCGGCAGCTTCCCAAAGGCGAAGATGCAAGCTGCGGCACACAGGCACAGTGTGGGCAGCCTTCAGACTTAGAGAAAACAGTACTTTACCACTCTCCTGCCTTTTCCATGGTTATTCTATTGGAAAAGAACGAGTTTTGGACAACTACCTTTCATTCTTGCCAAACTCTTTGCAGACCCCCGTGCAAGCTTTAGAACAAGATTTTGGATGTTTTCTTTCCTGGCAGAGTTTCTCCTTGCAAGATATGGTGGAAAAGCTTTTGGCTGAGTGTAGAGCGGCAAGACACGCAGAAGACGCAGATACGCAGCTCTCCGAAGCTAAGTGCCGGTCCCGGGCTTCTTTCGGCACAAACCGCTCTCAGGAGCTCCCTGCGCTCGCCACAATGCTCTGTGTGCGAAGAAGCCGCTTCTTCGCCTGCGGGAGAATCGGCGAGCGGCAGCTTCCCAAAGGCGAAGATGCAAGCTGCAGCACACAGGCACAGTGTGGGCAGCCTTCAGACTTCGAGAAAACAGTACTTTACCACTCTCCTGCCTTTTCCATGGTTATTCTATTGGAAAAGAACGAGTTTTGGACAACTACCTTTCATTCTTGCCAAACTCTTTGCAGACCCCCGTGCAAGCTTTAGAACAAGATTTTGGATGTTTTCTTTCCTGGCAGAGTTTCTCCTTGCAAGATATGGTGGAAAAGCTTTTTGCTGAGTGTAGAGCGGCAAGACACGCAGAAGACGCAGATACGCAGCTCTCCGAAGCTAAGTGCCGGTCCCGGGCTTCTTTCGGCACAAACCGCTCTCAGGAGCTCCCTGCGCTCGCCACAATGCTCTGTGTGCGAAGAAGCCGCTTCTTCGCCTCCGGGAGAATCGGCGAGCGGCAGCTTCCCAAAGGCGAAGATGCAAGCTGCAGCACACAGGCACAGTGTGGGCAGCCTTCAGACTTCGAGAAAACAGTACTTTACCACTCTCCTGCCTTTTCCATGGTTATTCTATTGGAAAAGAACGAGTTTTGGACAACTACCTTTCATTCTTGCCAAACTCTTTGCAGACCCCCGTGCAAGCTTTAGAACAAGATTTTGGATGTTTTCTTTCCTGGCAGAGTTTCTCCTTGCAAGATATGGTGGAAAAGCTTTTTGCTGAGTGTAGAGCGGCAAGACACACAGAAGACGCAGATACGCATCTCTCCGAAGCTAAGTGCCGGTCCCGGGCTTCTTTCGGCACAAACCGCTCTCAGGAGCTCCCTGCGCTCGCCACAATGCTCTGTGTGCGAAGAAGCCGCTTCTTCGCCTGCGGGAGAATCGGCGAGCGGCAGCTTCCCAAAGGCGAAGATGCAAGCTGCGGCACACAGGCACAGTGTGGGCAGCCTTCAGACTTAGAGAAAACAGTACTTTACCACTCTCCTGCCTTTTCCATGGTTATTCTATTGGAAAAGAACGAGTTTTGGACAACTACCTTTCATTCTTGCCAAACTCTTTGCAGACCCCCCTGCAAGCTTTAGAACCAGATTTTGGATGTTTTCTTTCCTGGCAGAGTTTCTCCTTGCAAGATATGGTGGAAAAGCTTTTTGCTGAGTGTAGAGCGGCAAGACACGCAGAAGACGCAGATACGCAGCTCTCCGAAGCTAAGTGCCGGTCCCGGGCTTCTTTCGGCACAAACCGCTCTCAGGAGCTCCCTGCGCTCGCCACAATGCTCTGTGTGCGAAGAAGCCGCTTCTTCGCCTGCGGGAGAATCGGCGAGCGGCAGCTTCCCAAAGGCGAAGATGCAAGCTGCGGCACACAGGCACAGTGTGGGCAGCCTTCAGACTTAGAGAAAACAGTACTTTACCACTCTCCTGCCTTTTCCATGGTTATTCTATTGGAAAAGAACGAGTTTTGGACAACTACCTTTCATTCTTGCCAAACTCTTTGCAGACCCCCGTGCAAGCTTTAGAACAAGATTTTGGATGTTTTCTTTCCTGGCAGAGTTTCTCCTTGCAAGATATGGTGGAAAAGCTTTTTGCTGAGTGTAGAGCGGCAAGACACGCAGAAGACGCAGATACGCAGCTCTCCGAAGCTAAGTGCCGGTCCCGGGCTTCTTTCGGCACAAACCGCTCTCAGGAGCTCCCTGCGCTCGCCACAATGCTCTGTGTGCGAAGAAGCCGCTTCTTCGCCTGCGGGAGAATCGGCGAGCGGCAGCTTCCCAAAGGCGAAGATGCAAGCTGCAGCACACAGGCACAGTGTGGGCAGCCTTCAGACTTAGAGAAAACAGTACTTTACCACTCTCCTGCCTTATCCATGGTTATTCTATTGGAAAAGAACGAGTTTTGGACAACTACCTTTCATTCTTGCCAAACTCTTTGCAGACCCCCGTGCAAGCTTTAGAACAAGATTTTGGATGTTTTCTTTCCTGGCAGAGTTTCTCCTTGCAAGATATGGTGGAAAAGCTTTTGGCTGAGTGTAGAGCGGCAAGACACGCAGAAGACGCAGATACGCAGCTCTCCGAAGCTAAGTGCCGGTCCCGGGCTTCTTTCGGCACAAACCGCTCTCAGGAGCTCCCTGCGCTCGCCACAATGCTCTGTGTGCGAAGAAGCCGCTTCTTCGCCTCCGGGAGAATCGGCGAGCGGCAGCTTCCCAAAGGCGAAGATGCAAGCTGCAGCACACAGGCACAGTGTGGGCAGCCTTCAGACTTAGAGAAAACAGTACTTTACCACTCTCCTGCCTTTTCCATGGTTATTCTATTGGAAAAGAACGAGTTTTGGACAACTACCTTTCATTCTTGCCAAACTCTTTGCAGACCCCCGTGCAAGCTTTAGAACCAGATTTTGGATGTTTTCTTTCCTGGCAGAGTTTCTCCTTGCAAGATATGGTGGAAAAGCTTTTTGCTGAGTGTAGAGCGGCAAGACACGCAGAAGACGCAGATACGCAGCTCTCCGAAGCTAAGTGCCGGTCCCGGGTTTCTTTCGGCACAAACCGCTCTCAGGAGCTCCCTGCGCTCGCCACAATGCTCTGTGTGCGAAGAAGCCGCTTCTTCGCCTGCGGGAGAATCGGCGAGCGGCAGCTTCCCAAAGGCGAAGATGCAAGCTGCAGCACACAGGCACAGTGTGGGCAGCCTTCAGACTTAGAGAAAACAGTACTTTACCACTCTCCTGCCTTATCCATGGTTATTCTATTGGAAAAGAACGAGTTTTGGACAACTACCTTTCATTCTTGCCAAACTCTTTGCAGACCCCCGTGCAAGCTTTAGAACAAGATTTTGGATGTTTTCTTTCCTGGCAGAGTTTCTCCTTGCAAGATATGGTGGAAAAGCTTTTGGCTGAGTGTAGAGCGGCAAGACACGCAGAAGACGCAGATACGCAGCTCTCCGAAGCTAAGTGCCGGTCCCGGGGCTTCTTTCGGCACAAACCGCTCTCAGGAGCTCCCTGCGCTCGCCACAATGCTCTGTGTGCGAAGAAGCCGCTTCTTCGCCTCCGGGAGAATCGGCGAGCGGCAGCTTCCCAAAGGCGAAGATGCAAGCTGCAGCACACAGGCACAGTGTGGGCAGCCTTCAGACTTAGAGAAAACAGTACTTTACCACTCTCCTGCCTTTTCCATGGTTATTCTATTGGAAAAGAACGAGTTTTGGACAACTACCTTTCATTCTTGCCAAACTCTTTGCAGACCCCCGTGCAAGCTTTAGAACCAGATTTTGGATGTTTTCTTTCCTGGCAGAGTTTCTCCTTGCAAGATATGGTGGAAAAGCTTTTTGCTGAGTGTAGAGCGGCAAGACACGCAGAAGACGCAGATACGCAGCTCTCCGAAGCTAAGTGCCGGTCCCGGGTTTCTTTCGGCACAAACCGCTCTCAGGAGCTCCCTGCGCTCGCCACAATGCTCTGTGTGCGAAGAAGCCGCTTCTTCGCCTGCGGGAGAATCGGCGAGCGGCAGCTTCCCAAAGGCGAAGATGCAAGCTGCAGCACACAGGCACAGTGTGGGCAGCCTTCAGACTTAGAGAAAACAGTACTTTACCACTCTCCTGCCTTATCCATGGTTATTCTATTGGAAAAGAACGAGTTTTGGACAACTACCTTTCATTCTTGCCAAACTCTTTGCAGACCCCCCTGCAAGCTTTAGAACAAGATTTTGGATGTTTTCTTTCCTGGCAGAGTTTCTCCTTGCAAGATATGGTGGAAAAGCTTTTGGCTGAGTGTAGAGCGGCAAGACACGCAGAAGACGCAGATACGCAGCTCTCCGAAGCTAAGTGCCGGTCCCGGGCTTCTTTCGGCACAAACCGCTCTCAGGAGCTCCCTGCGCTCGCCACAATGCTCTGTGTGCGAAGAAGCCGCTTCTTCGCCTCCGGGAGAATCGGCGAGCGGCAGCTTCCCAAAGGCGAAGATGCAAGCTGCAGCACACAGGCACAGTGTGGGCAGCCTTCAGACTTAGAGAAAACAGTACTTTACCACTCTCCTGCCTTTTCCATGGTTATTCTATTGGAAAAGAACGAGTTTTGGACAACTACCTTTCATTCTTGCCAAACTCTTTGCAGACCCCCGTGCAAGCTTTAGAACAAGATTTTGGATGTTTTCTTTCCTGGCAGAGTTTCTCCTTGCAAGATATGGTGGAAAAGCTTTTTGCTGAGTGTAGAGCGGCAAGACACACAGAAGACGCAGATACGCATCTCTCCGAAGCTAAGTGCCGGTCCCGGGCTTCTTTCGGCACAAACCGCTCTCAGGAGCTCCCTGCGCTCGCCACAATGCTCTGTGTGCGAAGAAGCCGCTTCTTCGCCTGCGGGAGAATCGGCGAGCGGCAGCTTCCCAAAGGCGAAGATGCAAGCTGCAGCACACAGGCACAGTGTGGGCAGCCTTCAGACTTAGAGAAAACAGTACTTTACCACTCTCCTGCCTTTTCCATGGTTATTCTATTGGAAAAGAACGAGTTTTGGACAACTACCTTTCATTCTTGCCAAACTCTTTGCAGACCCCCCTGCAAGCTTTAGAACAAGATTTTGGATGTTTTCTTTCCTGGCAGAGTTTCTCCTTGCAAGATATGGTGGAAAAGCTTTTTGCTGAGTGTAGAGCGGCAAGACACGCAGAAGACGCAGATACGCAGCTCTCCGAAGCTAAGTGCCGGTCCCGGGCTTCTTTCGGCACAAACCGCTCTCAGGAGCTCCCTGCGCTCGCCACAATGCTCTGTGTGCGAAGAAGCCGCTTCTTCGCCTGCGGGAGAATCGGCGAGCGGCAGCTTCCCAAAGGCGAAGATGCAAGGTGCAGCACACAGGCACAGTGTGGGCAGCATTCAGACTTAGAGAAAACAGTACTTTACCACTCTCCTGCCTTTTCCATGGTTATTCTATTGGAAAAGAACGAGTTTTGGACAACTACCTTTCATTCTTGCCAAACTCTTTGCAGACCCCCGTGCAAGCTTTAGAACAAGTTTTTGGATGTTTTCTTTCCTGGCAGAGTTTCTCCTTGCAAGATATGGTGGAAAAGCTTTTTGCTGAGTGTAGAGCGGCAAGACACGCAGAAGACGCGGATACGCAGCTCTCCGAAGCTAAGTGCCGGTCCCGGGCTTCTTTCGGCACAAACCGCTCTCAGGAGCTCCCTGCGCTCGCCACAATGCTCTGTGTGCGAAGAAGCCGCTTCTTCGCCTGCGGGAGAATCGGCGAGCGGCAGCTTCCCAAAGGCGAAGATGCAAGCTGCAGCACACAGGCACAGTGTGGGCAGCCTTCAGACTTAGAGAAAACAGTACTTTACCACTCTCCTGCCTTTTCCATGGTTATTCTATTGGAAAAGAACGAGTTTTGGACAACTACCTTTCATTCTTGCCAAACTCTTTGCAGACCCCCCTGCAAGCTTTAGAACAAGATTTTGGATGTTTTCTTTCCTGGCAGAGTTTCTCCTTGCAAGATATGGTGGAAAAGCTTTTTGCTGAGTGTAGAGCGGCAAGACACGCAGAAGACGCGGATACGCAGCTCTCCGAAGCTAAGTGCCGGTCCCGGGTTTCTTTCGGCACAAACCGCTCTCAGGAGCTCCCTGCGCTCGCCACAATGCTCTGTGTGCGAAGAAGCCGCTTCTTCGCCTGCGGGAGAATCGGCGAGCGGCAGCTTCCCAAAGGCGAAGATGCAAGGTGCAGCACACAGGCACAGTGTGGGCAGCATTCAGACTTAGAGAAAACAGTACTTTACCACTCTCCTGCCTTTTCCATGGTTATTCTATTGGAAAAGAACGAGTTTTGGACAACTACCTTTCATTCTTGCCAAACTCTTTGCAGACCCCCGTGCAAGCTTTAGAACAAGATTTTGGATGTTTTCTTTCCTGGCAGAGTTTCTCCTTGCAAGATATGGTGGAAAAGCTTTTTGCTGAGTGTAGAGCGGCAAGACACGCAGAAGACGCAGATACGCATCTCTCCGAAGCTAAGTGCCGGTCCCGGGCTTCTTTCGGCACAAACCGCTCTCAGGAGCTCCCTGCGCTCGCCACAATGCTCTGTGTGCGAAGAAGCCGCTTCTTCGCCTCCGGGAGAATCGGCGAGCGGCAGCTTCCCAAAGGCGAAGATGCAAGCTGCAGCACACAGGCACAGTGTGGGCAGCCTTCAGACTTAGAAAAAACAGTACTTTACCACTCTCCTGCCTTTTCCATGGTTATTCTATTGGAAAAGAACGAGTTTTGGACAACTACCTTTCATTCTTGCCAAACTCTTTGCAGACCCCCGTGCAAGCTTTAGAACAAGATTTTGGATGTTTTCTTTCCTGGCAGAGTTTCTCCTTGCAAGATATGGTGGAAAAGCTTTTTGCTGAGTGTAGAGCGGCAAGACACGCAGAAGACGCGGATACGCAGCTCTCCGAAGCTAAGTGCCGGTCCCGGGCTTCTTTCGGCACAAACCGCTCTCAGGAGCTCCCTGCGCTCGCCACAATGCTCTGTGTGCGAAGAAGCCGCTTCTTCGCCTGCGGGAGAATCGGCGAGCGGCAACTTCCCAAAGGCGAAGATGCAAGCTGCAGCACGCAGGCACAGTGTGGGCAGCATTCAGACTTAGAGAAAACAGTACTTTACCACTCTCCTGCCTTTTCCATGGTTATTCTATTGGAAAAGAACGAGTTTTGGACAACTACCTTTCATTCTTGCCAAACTCTTTGCAGACCCCCGTGCAAGCTTTAGAACAAGATTTTGGATGTTTTTTTTCCTGGCAGAGTTTCTCCTTGCAAGATATGGTGGAAAAGCTTTTTGCTGAGTGTAGAGCGGCAAGACACGCAGAAGACGCAGATACGCAGCTCTCCGAAGCTAAGTGCCGGTCCCGGGCTTCTTTCGGCACAAACCGCTCTCAGGAGCTCCCTGCGCTCGCCACAATGCTCTGTGTGCGAAGAAGCCGCTTCTTCGCCTGCGGGAGAATCGGCGAGCGGCAGCTTCCCAAAGGCGAAGATGCAAGCTGCGGCACACAGGCACAGTGTGGGCAGCCTTCAGACTTAGAGAAAACAGTACTTTACCACTCTCCTGCCTTTTCCATGGTTATTCTATTGGAAAAGAACGAGTTTTGGACAACTACCTTTCATTCTTGCCAAACTCTTTGCAGACCCCCGTGCAAGCTTTAGAACAAGATTTTGGATGTTTTCTTTCCTGGCAGAGTTTCTCCTTGCAAGATATGGTGGAAAAGCTTTTTGCTGAGTGTAGAGCGGCAAGACACGCAGAAGACGCAGATACGCAGCTCTCCGAAGCTAAGTGCCGGTCCCGGGCTTCTTTCGGCACAAACCGCTCTCAGGAGCTCCCTGCGCTCGCCACAATGCTCTGTGTGCGAAGAAGCCGCTTCTTCGCCTGCGGGAGAATCGGCGAGCGGCAGCTTCCCAAAGGCGAAGATGCAAGCTGCAGCACACAGGCACAGTGTGGGCAGCCTTCAGACTTAGAGAAAACAGTACTTTACCACTCTCCTGCCTTTTCCATGGTTATTCTATTGGAAAAGAACGAGTTTTGGACAACTACCTTTCATTCTTGCCAAACTCTTTGCAGACCCCCGTGCAAGCTTTAGAACAAGATTTTGGATGTTTTCTTTCCTGGCAGAGTTTCTCCTTGCAAGATATGGTGGAAAAGCTTTTGGCTGAGTGTAGAGCGGCAAGACACGCAGAAGACGCAGATACGCAGCTCTCCGAAGCTAAGTGCCGGTCCCGGGCTTCTTTCGGCACAAACCGCTCTCAGGAGCTCCCTGCGCTCGCCACAATGCTCTGTGTGCGAAGAAGCCGCTTCTTCGCCTCCGGGAGAATCGGCGAGCGGCAGCTTCCCAAAGGCGAAGATGCAAGCTGCAGCACACAGGCACAGTGTGGGCAGCCTTCAGACTTAGAGAAAACAGTACTTTACCACTCTCCTGCCTTTTCCATGGTTATTCTATTGGAAAAGAACGAGTTTTGGACAACTACCTTTCATTCTTGCCAAACTCTTTGCAGACCCCCGTGCAAGCTTTAGAACCAGATTTTGGATGTTTTCTTTCCTGGCAGAGTTTCTCCTTGCAAGATATGGTGGAAAAGCTTTTTGCTGAGTGTAGAGCGGCAAGACACGCAGAAGACGCAGATACGCAGCTCTCCGAAGCTAAGTGCCGGTCCCGGGTTTCTTTCGGCACAAACCGCTCTCAGGAGCTCCCTGCGCTCGCCACAATGCTCTGTGTGCGAAGAAGCCGCTTCTTCGCCTGCGGGAGAATCGGCGAGCGGCAGCTTCCCAAAGGCGAAGATGCAAGCTGCAGCACACAGGCACAGTGTGGGCAGCATTCAGACTTAGAGAAAACAGTACTTTACCACTCTCCTGCCTTATCCATGGTTATTCTATTGGAAAAGAACGAGTTTTGGACAACTACCTTTCATTCTTGCCAAACTCTTTGCAGACCCCCGTGCAAGCTTTAGAACAAGATTTTGGATGTTTTCTTTCCTGGCAGAGTTTCTCCTTGCAAGATATGGTGGAAAAGCTTTTGGCTGAGTGTAGAGCGGCAAGACACGCAGAAGACGCAGATACGCAGCTCTCCGAAGCTAAGTGCCGGTCCCGGGCTTCTTTCGGCACAAACCGCTCTCAGGAGCTCCCTGCGCTCGCCACAATGCTCTGTGTGCGAAGAAGCCGCTTCTTCGCCTCCGGGAGAATCGGCGAGCGGCAGCTTCGCAAAGGCGAAGATGCAAGCTGCAGCACACAGGCACAGTGTGGGCAGCCTTCAGACTTAGAGAAAACAGTACTTTACCACTCTCCTGCCTTTTCCATGGTTATTCTATTGGAAAAGAACGAGTTTTGGACAACTACCTTTCATTCTTGCCAAACTCTTTGCAGACCCCCGTGCAAGCTTTAGAACCAGATTTTGGATGCTTTCTTTCCTGGCAGAGTTTCTCCTTGCAAGATATGGTGGAAAAGCTTTTTGCTGAGTGTAGAGCGGCAAGACACGCAGAAGACGCAGATACGCAGCTCTCCGAAGCTAAGTGCCGGTCCCGGGCTTCTTTCGGCACAAACCGCTCTCAGGAGCTCCCTGCGCTCGCCACAATGCTCTGTGTGCGAAGAAGCCGCTTCTTCGCCTGCGGGAGAATCGGCGAGCGGCAGCTTCCCAAAGGCGAAGATGCAAGCTGCGGCACACAGGCACAGTGTGGGCAGCCTTCAGACTTAGAGAAAACAGTACTTTACCACTCTCCTGCCTTTTCCATGGTTATTCTATTGGAAAAGAACGAGTTTTGGACAACTACCTTTCATTCTTGCCAAACTCTTTGCAGACCCCCGTGCAAGCTTTAGAACAAGATTTTGGATGTTTTCTTTCCTGGCAGAGTTTCTCCTTGCAAGATATGGTGGAAAAGCTTTTGGCTGAGTGTAGAGCGGCAAGACACGCAGAAGACGCAGATACGCAGCTCTCCGAAGCTAAGTGCCGGTCCCGGGCTTCTTTCGGCACAAACCGCTCTCAGGAGCTCCCTGCGCTCGCCACAATGCTCTGTGTGCGAAGAAGCCGCTTCTTCGCCTCCGGGAGAATCGGCGAGCGGCAGCTTCCCAAAGGCGAAGATGCAAGCTGCGGCACACAGGCACAGTGTGGGCAGCCTTCAGACTTAGAGAAAACAGTACTTTACCACTCTCCTGCCTTTTCCATGGTTATTCTATTGGAAAAGAACGAGTTTTGGACAACTACCTTTCATTCTTGCCAAACTCTTTGCAGACCCCCGTGCAAGCTTTAGAACAAGATTTTGGATGTTTTCTTTCCTGGCAGAGTTTCTCCTTGCAAGATATGGTGGAAAAGCTTTTGGCTGAGTGTAGAGCGGCAAGACACGCAGAAGACGCAGATACGCAGCTCTCCGAAGCTAAGTGCCGGTCCCGGGCTTCTTTCGGCACAAACCGCTCTCAGGAGCTCCCTGCGCTCGCCACAATGCTCTGTGTGCGAAGAAGCCGCTTCTTCGCCTCCGGGAGAATCGGCGAGCGGCAGCTTCCCAAAGGCGAAGATGCAAGCTGCAGCACGCAGGCACAGTGTGGGCAGCCTTCAGACTTAGAGAAAACAGTACTTTACCACTCTCCTGCCTTTTCCATGGTTATTCTATTGGAAAAGAACGAGTTTTGGACAACTACCTTTCATTCTTGCCAAACTCTTTGCAGACCCCCGTGCAAGCTTTAGAACCAGATTTTGGATGTTTTCTTTCCTGGCAGAGTTTCTCCTTGCAAGATATGGTGGAAAAGCTTTTTGCTGAGTGTAGAGCGGCAAGACACGCAGAAGACGCAGATACGCAGCTCTCCGAAGCTAAGTGCCGGTCCCGGGCTTCTTTCGGCACAAACCGCTCTCAGGAGCTCCCTGCGCTCGCCACAATGCTCTGTGTGCGAAGAAGCCGCTTCTTCGCCTGCGGGAGAATCGGCGAGCGGCAGCTTCCCAAAGGCGAAGATGCAAGCTGCGGCACACAGGCACAGTGTGGGCAGCCTTCAGACTTAGAGAAAACAGTACTTTACCACTCTCCTGCCTTTTCCATGGTTATTCTATTGGAAAAGAACGAGTTTTGGACAACTACCTTTCATTCTTGCCAAACTCTTTGCAGACCCCCGTGCAAGCTTTAGAACAAGATTTTGGATGTTTTCTTTCCTGGCAGAGTTTCTCCTTGCAAGATATGGTGGAAAAGCTTTTGGCTGAGTGTAGAGCGGCAAGACACGCAGAAGACGCAGATACGCAGCTCTCCGAAGCTAAGTGCCGGTCCCGGGCTTCTTTCGGCACAAACCGCTCTCAGGAGCTCCCTGCGCTCGCCACAATGCTCTGTGTGCGAAGAAGCCGCTTCTTCGCCTGCGGGAGAATCGGCGAGCGGCAGCTTCCCAAAGGCGAAGATGCAAGCTGCGGCACACAGGCACAGTGTGGGCAGCCTTCAGACTTAGAGAAAACAGTACTTTACCACTCTCCTGCCTTTTCCATGGTTATTCTATTGGAAAAGAACGAGTTTTGGACAACTACCTTTCATTCTTGCCAAACTCTTTGCAGACCCCCGTGCAAGCTTTAGAACAAGATTTTGGATGTTTTCTTTCCTGGCAGAGTTTCTCCTTGCAAGATATGGTGGAAAAGCTTTTTGCTGAGTGTAGAGCGGCAAGACACGCAGAAGACGCAGATACGCAGCTCTCCGAAGCTAAGTGCCGGTCCCGGGCTTCTTTCGGCACAAACCGCTCTCAGGAGCTCCCTGCGCTCGCCACAATGCTCTGTGTGCGAAGAAGCCGCTTCTTCGCCTGCGGGAGAATCGGCGAGCGGCAGCTTCCCAAAGGCGAAGATGCAAGCTGCAGCACACAGGCACAGTGTGGGCAGCCTTCAGACTTAGAGAAAACAGTACTTTACCACTCTCCTGCCTTTTCCATGGTTATTCTATTGGAAAAGAACGAGTTTTGGACAACTACCTTTCATTCTTGCCAAACTCTTTGCAGACCCCCGTGCAAGCTTTAGAACAAGATTTTGGATGTTTTCTTTCCTGGCAGAGTTTCTCCTTGCAAGATATGGTGGAAAAGCTTTTTGCTGAGTGTAGAGCGGCAAGACACGCAGAAGACGCAGATACGCAGCTCTCCGAAGCTAAGTGCCGGTCCCGGGCTTCTTTCGGCACAAACCGCTCTCAGGAGCTCCCTGCGCTCGCCACAATGCTCTGTGTGCGAAGAAGCCGCTTCTTCGCCTCCGGGAGAATCGGCGAGCGGCAACTTCCCAAAGGCGAAGATGCAAGCTGCGGCACACAGGCACAGTGTGGGCAGCCTTCAGACTTAGAGAAAACAGTACTTTACCACTCTCCTGCCTTTTCCATGGTTATTCTATTGGAAAAGAACGAGTTTTGGACAACTACCTTTCATTCTTGCCAAACTCTTTGCAGACCCCCGTGCAAGCTTTAGAACAAGATTTTGGATGTTTTCTTTCCTGGCAGAGTTTCTCCTTGCAAGATATGGTGGAAAAGCTTTTGGCTGAGTGTAGAGCGGCAAGACACGCAGAAGACGCAGATACGCAGCTCTCCGAAGCTAAGTGCCGGTCCCGGGCTTCTTTCGGCACAAACCGCTCTCAGGAGCTCCCTGCGCTCGCCACAATGCTCTGTGTGCGAAGAAGCCGCTTCTTCGCCTGCGGGAGAATCGGCGAGCGGCAGCTTCCCAAAGGCGAAGATGCAAGCTGCGGCACACAGGCACAGTGTGGGCAGCCTTCAGACTTAGAGAAAACAGTACTTTACCACTCTCCTGCCTTTTCCATGGTTATTCTATTGGAAAAGAACGAGTTTTGGACAACTACCTTTCATTCTTGCCAAACTCTTTGCAGACCCCCGTGCAAGCTTTAGAACAAGATTTTGGATGTTTTCTTTCCTGGCAGAGTTTCTCCTTGCAAGATATGGTGGAAAAGCTTTTGGCTGAGTGTAGAGCGGCAAGACACGCAGAAGACGCAGATACGCAGCTCTCCGAAGCTAAGTGCCGGTCCCGGGCTTCTTTCGGCACAAACCGCTCTCAGGAGCTCCCTGCGCTCGCCACAATGCTCTGTGTGCGAAGAAGCCGCTTCTTCGCCTCCGGGAGAATCGGCGAGCGGCAGCTTCCCAAAGGCGAAGATGCAAGCTGCGGCACGCAGGCACAGTGTGGGCAGCCTTCAGACTTAGAGAAAACAGTACTTTACCACTCTCCTGCCTTTTCCATGGTTATTCTATTGGAAAAGAACGAGTTTTGGACAACTACCTTTCATTCTTGCCAAACTCTTTGCAGACCCCCGTGCAAGCTTTAGAACAAGATTTTGGATGTTTTCTTTCCTGGCAGAGTTTCTCCTTGCAAGATATGGTGGAAAAGCTTTTTGCTGAGTGTAGAGCGGCAAGAAACGCAGAAGACGCAGATACGCAGCTCTCCGAAGCTAAGTGCCGGTCCCGGGCTTCTTTCGGCACAAACCGCTCTCAGGAGCTCCCTGCGCTCGCCACAATGCTCTGTGTGCGAAGAAGCCGCTTCTTCGCCTGCGGGAGAATCGGCGAGCGGCAGCTTCCCAAAGGCGAAGATGCAAGCTGCAGCACACAGGCACAGTGTGGGCAGCCTTCAGACTTAGAGAAAACAGTACTTTACCACTCTCCTGCCTTTTCCATGGTTATTCTATTGGAAAAGAACGAGTTTTGGACAACTACCTTTCATTCTTGCCAAACTCTTTGCAGACCCCCGTGCAAGCTTTAGAACAAGATTTTGGATGTTTTCTTTCCTGGCAGAGTTTCTCCTTGCAAGATATGGTGGAAAAGCTTTTGGCTGAGTGTAGAGCGGCAAGACACGCAGAAGACGCAGATACGCAGCTCTCCGAAGCTAAGTGCCGGTCCCGGGCTTCTTTCGGCACAAACCGCTCTCAGGAGCTCCCTGCGCTCGCCACAATGCTCTGTGTGCGAAGAAGCCGCTTCTTCGCCTCCGGGAGAATCGGCGAGCGGCAGCTTCGCAAAGGCGAAGATGCAAGCTGCAGCACACAGGCACAGTGTGGGCAGCCTTCAGACTTAGAGAAAACAGTACTTTACCACTCTCCTGCCTTTTCCATGGTTATTCTATTGGAAAAGAACGAGTTTTGGACAACTACCTTTCATTCTTGCCAAACTCTTTGCAGACCCCCGTGCAAGCTTTAGAACCAGATTTTGGATGTTTTCTTTCCTGGCAGAGTTTCTCCTTGCAAGATATGGTGGAAAAGCTTTTTGGCTGAGTGTAGAGCGGCAAGACACGCAGAAGACGCAGATACGCAGCTCTCCGAAGCTAAGTGCCGGTCCCGGGTTTCTTTCGGCACAAACCGCTCTCAGGAGCTCCCTGCGCTCGCCACAATGCTCTGTGTGCGAAGAAGCCGCTTCTTCGCCTGCGGGAGAATCGGCGAGCGGCAGCTTCCCAAAGGCGAAGATGCAAGCTGCAGCACACAGGCACAGTGTGGGCAGCCTTCAGACTTAGAGAAAACAGTACTTTACCACTCTCCTGCCTTATCCATGGTTATTCTATTGGAAAAGAACGAGTTTTGGACAACTACCTTTCATTCTTGCCAAACTCTTTGCAGACCCCCCTGCAAGCTTTAGAACAAGATTTTGGATGTTTTCATTCCTGGCAGAGTTTCTCCTTGCAAGATATGGTGGAAAAGCTTTTGGCTGAGTGTAGAGCGGCAAGACACGCAGAAGACGCAGATACGCAGCTCTCCGAAGCTAAGTGCCGGTCCCGGGCTTCTTTCGGCACAAACCGCTCTCAGGAGCTCCCTGCGCTCGCCACAATGCTCTGTGTGCGAAGAAGCCGCTTCTTCGCCTCCGGGAGAATCGGCGAGCGGCAGCTTCCCAAAGGCGAAGATGCAAGCTGCGGCACACAGGCACAGTGTGGGCAGCCTTCAGACTTAGAGAAAACAGTACTTTACCACTCTCCTGCCTTTTCCATGGTTATTCTATTGGAAAAGAACGAGTTTTGGACAACTACCTTTCATTCTTGCCAAACTCTTTGCAGACCCCCGTGCAAGCTTTAGAACAAGATTTTGGATGTTTTCTTTCCTGGCAGAGTTTCTCCTTGCAAGATATGGTGGAAAAGCTTTTGGCTGAGTGTAGAGCGGCAAGACACGCAGAAGACGCAGATACGCAGCTCTCCGAAGCTAAGTGCCGGTCCCGGGCTTCTTTCGGCACAAACCGCTCTCAGGAGCTCCCTGCGCTCGCCACAATGCTCTGTGTGCGAAGAAGCCGCTTCTTCGCCTCCGGGAGAATCGGCGAGCGGCAGCTTCCCAAAGGCGAAGATGCAAGCTGCGGCACACAGGCACAGTGTGGGCAGCCTTCAGACTTAGAGAAAACAGTACTTTACCACTCTCCTGCCTTTTCCATGGTTATTCTATTGGAAAAGAACGAGTTTTGGACAACTACCTTTCATTCTTGCCAAACTCTTTGCAGACCCCCGTGCAAGCTTTAGAACAAGATTTTGGATGTTTTCTTTCCTGGCAGAGTTTCTCCTTGCAAGATATGGTGGAAAAGCTTTTGGCTGAGTGTAGAGCGGCAAGACACGCAGAAGACGCAGATACGCAGCTCTCCGAAGCTAAGTGCCGGTCCCGGGCTTCTTTCGGCACAAACCGCTCTCAGGAGCTCCCTGCGCTCGCCACAATGCTCTGGGTGCGAAGAAGCCGCTTCTTCGCCTCCGGGAGAATCGGCGAGCGGCAGCTTCCCAAAGGCGAAGATGCAAGCTGCAGCACGCAGGCACAGTGTGGGCAGCCTTCAGACTTAGAGAAAACAGTACTTTACCACTCTCCTGCCTTTTCCATGGTTATTCTATTGGAAAAGAACGAGTTTTGGACAACTACCTTTCATTCTTGCCAAACTCTTTGCAGACCCCCGTGCAAGCTTTAGAACCAGATTTTGGATGTTTTCTTTCCTGGCAGAGTTTCTCCTTGCAAGATATGGTGGAAAAGCTTTTTGCTGAGTGTAGAGCGGCAAGACACGCAGAAGACGCAGATACGCAGCTCTCCGAAGCTAAGTGCCGGTCCCGGGCTTCTTTCGGCACAAACCGCTCTCAGGAGCTCCCTGCGCTCGCCACAATGCTCTGTGTGCGAAGAAGCCGCTTCTTCGCCTGCGGGAGAATCGGCGAGCGGCAGCTTCCCAAAGGCGAAGATGCAAGCTGCGGCACACAGGCACAGTGTGGGCAGCCTTCAGACTTAGAGAAAACAGTACTTTACCACTCTCCTGCCTTTTCCATGGTTATTCTATTGGAAAAGAACGAGTTTTGGACAACTACCTTTCATTCTTGCCAAACTCTTTGCAGACCCCCGTGCAAGCTTTAGAACAAGATTTTGGATGTTTTTTTCCTGGCAGAGTTTCTCCTTGCAAGATATGGTGGAAAAGCTTTTGGCTGAGTGTAGAGCGGCAAGACACGCAGAAGACGCAGATACGCAGCTCTCCGAAGCTAAGTGCCGGTCCCGGGCTTCTTTCGGCACAAACCGCTCTCAGGAGCTCCCTGCGCTCGCCACAATGCTCTGTGTGCGAAGAAGCCGCTTCTTCGCCTGCGGGAGAATCGGCGAGCGGCAGCTTCCCAAAGGCGAAGATGCAAGCTGCGGCACACAGGCACAGTGTGGGCAGCCTTCAGACTTAGAGAAAACAGTACTTTACCACTCTCCTGCCTTTTCCATGGTTATTCTATTGGAAAAGAACGAGTTTTGGACAACTACCTTTCATTCTTGCCAAACTCTTTGCAGACCCCCGTGCAAGCTTTAGAACAAGATTTTGGATGTTTTCTTTCCTGGCAGAGTTTCTCCTTGCAAGATATGGTGGAAAAGCTTTTTGCTGAGTGTAGAGCGGCAAGACACGCAGAAGACGCAGATACGCAGCTCTCCGAAGCTAAGTGCCGGTCCCGGGCTTCTTTCGGCACAAACCGCTCTCAGGAGCTCCCTGCGCTCGCCACAATGCTCTGTGTGCGAAGAAGCCGCTTCTTCGCCTCCGGGAGAATCGGCGAGCGGCAGCTTCCCAAAGGCGAAGATGCAAGCTGCAGCACACAGGCACAGTGTGGGCAGCCTTCAGACTTAGAAAAAACAGTACTTTACCACTCTCCTGCCTTTTCCATGGTTATTCTATTGGAAAAGAACGAGTTTTGGACAACTACCTTTCATTCTTGCCAAACTCTTTGCAGACCCCCGTGCAAGCTTTAGAACAAGATTTTGGATGTTTTCTTTCCTGGCAGAGTTTCTCCTTGCAAGATATGGTGGAAAAGCTTTTTGCTGAGTGTAGAGCGGCAAGACACGCAGAAGACGCAGATACGCAGCTCTCCGAAGCTAAGTGCCGGTCCCGGGCTTCTTTCGGCACAAACCGCTCTCAGGAGCTCCCTGCGCTCGCCACAATGCTCTGTGTGCGAAGAAGCCGCTTCTTCGCCTGCGGGAGAATCGGCGAGCGGCAACTTCCCAAAGGCGAAGATGCAAGCTGCAGCACGCAGGCACAGTGTGGGCAGCATTCAGACTTAGAGAAAACAGTACTTTACCACTCTCCTGCCTTTTCCATGGTTATTCTATTGGAAAAGAACGAGTTTTGGACAACTACCTTTCATTCTTGCCAAACTCTTTGCAGACCCCCGTGCAAGCTTTAGAACAAGATTTTGGATGTTTTTTTTCCTGGCAGAGTTTCTCCTTGCAAGATATGGTGGAAAAGCTTTTTGCTGAGTGTAGAGCGGCAAGACACGCAGAAGACGCAGATACGCAGCTCTCCGAAGCTAAGTGCCGGTCCCGGGCTTCTTTCGGCACAAACCGCTCTCAGGAGCTCCCTGCGCTCGCCACAATGCTCTGTGTGCGAAGAAGCCGCTTCTTCGCCTGCGGGAGAATCGGCGAGCGGCAGCTTCCCAAAGGCGAAGATGCAAGCTGCGGCACACAGGCACAGTGTGGGCAGCCTTCAGACTTAGAGAAAACAGTACTTTACCACTCTCCTGCCTTTTCCATGGTTATTCTATTGGAAAAGAACGAGTTTTGGACAACTACCTTTCATTCTTGCCAAACTCTTTGCAGACCCCCGTGCAAGCTTTAGAACAAGATTTTGGATGTTTTCTTTCCTGGCAGAGTTTCTCCTTGCAAGATATGGTGGAAAAGCTTTTTGCTGAGTGTAGAGCGGCAAGACACGCAGAAGACGCAGATACGCAGCTCTCCGAAGCTAAGTGCCGGTCCCGGGCTTCTTTCGGCACAAACCGCTCTCAGGAGCTCCCTGCGCTCGCCACAATGCTCTGTGTGCGAAGAAGCCGCTTCTTCGCCTGCGGGAGAATCGGCGAGCGGCAGCTTCCCAAAGGCGAAGATGCAAGCTGCAGCACACAGGCACAGTGTGGGCAGCCTTCAGACTTAGAGAAAACAGTACTTTACCACTCTCCTGCCTTATCCATGGTTATTCTATTGGAAAAGAACGAGTTTTGGACAACTACCTTTCATTCTTGCCAAACTCTTTGCAGACCCCCGTGCAAGCTTTAGAACAAGATTTTGGATGTTTTCTTTCCTGGCAGAGTTTCTCCTTGCAAGATATGGTGGAAAAGCTTTTGGCTGAGTGTAGAGCGGCAAGACACGCAGAAGACGCAGATACGCAGCTCTCCGAAGCTAAGTGCCGGTCCCGGGCTTCTTTCGGCACAAACCGCTCTCAGGAGCTCCCTGCGCTCGCCACAATGCTCTGTGTGCGAAGAAGCCGCTTCTTCGCCTCCGGGAGAATCGGCGAGCGGCAGCTTCCCAAAGGCGAAGATGCAAGCTGCAGCACACAGGCACAGTGTGGGCAGCCTTCAGACTTAGAGAAAACAGTACTTTACCACTCTCCTGCCTTTTCCATGGTTATTCTATTGGAAAAGAACGAGTTTTGGACAACTACCTTTCATTCTTGCCAAACTCTTTGCAGACCCCCGTGCAAGCTTTAGAACCAGATTTTGGATGTTTTCTTTCCTGGCAGAGTTTCTCCTTGCAAGATATGGTGGAAAAGCTTTTTGCTGAGTGTAGAGCGGCAAGACACGCAGAAGACGCAGATACGCAGCTCTCCGAAGCTAAGTGCCGGTCCCGGGTTTCTTTCGGCACAAACCGCTCTCAGGAGCTCCCTGCGCTCGCCACAATGCTCTGTGTGCGAAGAAGCCGCTTCTTCGCCTGCGGGAGAATCGGCGAGCGGCAGCTTCCCAAAGGCGAAGATGCAAGCTGCAGCACACAGGCACAGTGTGGGCAGCCTTCAGACTTAGAGAAAACAGTACTTTACC
>NW_027099081.1:0-71000 GCF_037042795.1 Molothrus aeneus | reverse complement strand
GAGAATCGGCGAGCGGCAGCTTCCCAAAGGCGAAGATGCAAGCTGCAGCACACAGGCACAGTGTGGGCAGCCTTCAGACTTCGAGAATACAGTACTTTACCACTCTCCTGCCTTTTCCATGGTTATTCTATTGGAAAAGAACGAGTTTTGGACAACTACCTTTCATTCTTGCCAAACTCTTTGCAGACCCCCGTGCAAGCTTTAGAACAAGATTTTGGATGTTTTCTTTCCTGGCAGAGTTTCTCCTTGCAAGATATGGTGGAAAAGCTTTTTGCTGAGTGTAGAGCGGCAAGACACGCAGAAGACGCAGATACGCAGCTCTCCGAAGCTAAGTGCCGGTCCCGGGCTTCTTTCGGCACAAACCGCTCTCAGGAGCTCCCTGCGCTCGCCACAATGCTCTGTGTGCGAAGAAGCCGCTTCTTCGCCTCCGGGAGAATCGGCGAGCGGCAGCTTCCCAAAGGCGAAGATGCAAGCTGCAGCACACAGGCACAGTGTGGGCAGCCTTCAGACTTAGAGAAACAGTACTTTACCACTCTCCTGCCTTTTCCATGGTTATTCTATTGGAAAAGAACGAGTTTTGGACAACTACTTTCATTCTTGCCAAACTCTTTGCAGACCCCCGTGCAAGCTTTAGAACAAGATTTTGGATGTTTTCTTTCCTGGCAGAGTTTCTCCTTGCAAGATATGGTGGAAAAGCTTTTTGCTGAGTGTAGAGCGGCAAGACACGCAGAAGACGCAGATACGCAGCTCTCCGAAGCTAAGTGCCGGTCCCGGGCTTCTTTCGGCACAAACCGCTCTCAGGAGCTCCCTGCGCTCGCCACAATGCTCTGTGTGCGAAGAAGCCGCTTCTTCGCCTGCCGGGAGAATCGGCGAGCGGCAGCTTCCCAAAGGCGAAGATGCAAGCTGCAGCACACAGGCACAGGTGTGGGCAGCCTTCAGACTTAGAGAAAACAGTACTTTACCACTCTCCTGCCTTTTCCATGGTTATTCTATTGGAAAAGAACGAGTTTTGGACACTACCTTTCATTCTTGCCAAACTCTTTGCAGATCCCCGTGCAAGCTTAAGAACAAGATTTTGGATGTTTTCTTTCCTGGCAGAGTTTCTCCTTGCAAGATATGGTGGAAAAGCTTTTGCTGAGTGTAGAGCGGCAAGACACGCAGAAGACGCAGATACGCAGCTCTCCGAAGCTAAGTGCCGGTCCCGGGCTTCTTTCGGCACAAACCGCTCTCAGGAGCTCCCTGCGCTCGCCACAATGCTCTGTGTGCGAAGAAGCCGCTTCTTCGCCTGCGGGAGAATCGGCGAGCGGCAGCTTCCCAAAGGCGAAGATGCAAGCTGCAGCACACAGGCACAGTGTGGGCAGCCTTCAGACTTAGAGAAAACAGTACTTGACCACTCTCCTGCCTTTTCCATGGTTATTCTATTGGAAAAGAACGAGTTTTGGACAACTACCTTTCATTCTTGCCAAACTCTTTGCAGACCCCGTGCAAGCTTAAGAACAAGATTTTGGATGTTTTCTTTCCTGGCAGAGTTTCTCCTTGCAAGATATGGTGGAAAAGCTTTTTGCTGAGTGTAGAGCGGCAGACACGCAGAAGACGCAGATACGCAGCTCTCCGAAGCTAAGTGCCGGTCCCGGGCTTCTTTCGGCACAAACCGCTCTCAGGAGCTCCTGCGCTCGCCACAATGCTCTGTGTGCGAAGAAGCCGCTTCTTCGCCTCCGGGAGAATCGGCGAGCGGCAGCTTCCCAAAGGCGAAGATGCAAGCTGCAGCACACAGGCACAGTGTGGGCAGCCTTCAGACTTAGAGAAAACAGTACTTTACCACTCTCCTGCCTTTTCCATGGTTATTCTATTGGAAAAGAACGAGTTTTGGACAACTACCTTTCATTCTTGCCAAACTCTTTGCAGACCTGCGTGCAAGCTTTAGAACAAGATTTTGGATGTTTTCTTTCCTGGCAGAGTTTCTCCTTGCAAGATATGTGGAAAAGCTTTTTGCTGAGTGTAGAGCGGCAAGACACGCAGAAGACGCAGATACGCAGCTCTCCGAAGCTAAGTGCCGGTCCCGGGCTTCTTTCGGCACAAACCGCTCTCAGGAGCTCCCTGCGCTCGCCACAATGCTCTGTGTGCGAAGAAGCCGCTTCTTCGCCTCCGGGAGAATCGGCGAGCGGCAGCTTCCCAAAGGCGAAGATGCAAGCTGCAGCACACAGGCACAGTGTGGGCAGCCTTCAGACTTAGAGAAAACAGTACTTTACCACTCTCCTGCCTTTTCCATGGTTATTCTATTGGAAAAGAACGAGTTTTGGACAACTACCTTTCATTCTTGCCACACTCTTTGCAGACCTGCGTGCAAGCTTTAGAACAAGATTTTGGATGTTTTCTTTCCTGGCAGAGTTTCTCCTTGCAAGATATGGTGGAAAAGCTTTTGCTGAGTGTAGAGCGGCAAGACACGCAGAAGACGCAGATACGCAGCTCTCCGAAGCTAAGTGCCGGTCCCGGGCTTCTTTCGGCACAAACCGCTCTCAGGAGCTCCCTGCGCTCGCCACAATGCTCTGTGTGCGAAGAAGCCGCTTCTTCGCCTCCGGGAGAATCGGCGAGCGGCAGCTTCCCAAAGGCGAAGATGCAAGCTGCAGCACACAGGCACAGTGTGGGCAGCCTTCAGACTTAGAGAAAACAGTACTTTACCACTCTCCTGCCTTTTCCATGGTTATTCTATTGGAAAAGAACGAGTTTTGGACAACTACCTTTCATTCTTGCCAAACTCTTTGCAGACCCGTGCAAGCTTTAGAACAAGATTTTGGATGTTTTCTTTCCTGGCAGAGTTTCTCCTTGCAAGATATGGTGGAAAAGCTTTTTGCTGAGTGTAGAGCGGCAAGACACGCAGAAGACGCAGATACGCAGCTCTCCGAAGCTAAGTGCCGGTCCCGGGCTTCTTTCGGCACAAACCGCTCTCAGGAGCTCCCTGCGCTCGCCACAATGCTCTGTGAGCGAAGAAGCGCTTCTTCGCCTCCGGGAGAATCGGCGAGCGGCAGCTTCCCAAAGGCGAAGATGCAAGCTGCAGCACACAGGCACAGTGTGGGCAGCCTTCAGACTTAGAGAAAACAGTACTTTACCACTCTCCTGCCTTTTCCATGGTTATTCTATTGGAAAAGAACGAGTTTTGGACAACTACCTTTCATTCTTGCCAAACTCTTTGCAGACCTGCGTGCAAGCTTTAGAACAAGAGTTTGGATGTTTTCTTTCCTGGCAGAGTTTCTCCTTGCAAGATATGGTGGAAAAGCTTTTTGCTGAGTGTAGAGCGGCAAGACACGCAGAAGACGCAGATACGCAGCTCTCCGAAGCTAAGTGCCTGTCTCGGGCTTCTTTCGGCACAAACCGCTCTCAGGAGCTCCCTGCGCTCGCCACAATGCTCTGTGTGCGAAGAAGCCGCTTCTTCGCCTCCGGGAGAATCGGCGAGCGGCAGCTTCCCAAAGGCGAAGATGCAAGCTGCAGCACACAGGCACAGTGTGGGCAGCCTTCAGACTTAGAGAAAACAGTACTTGACCACTCCCTGCCTTTTCCATGGTTATTCTATTGGAAAAGAACGAGTTTTGGACAACTACCTTTCATTCTTGCCAAACTCTTTGCAGACCTCCGTGCAAGCTTTAGAACAAGATTTTGGATGTTTTCTTTCCTGGCAGAGTTTCTCCTTGCAAGATATGGTGGAAAAGGCTTTTTGCTGAGTGTAGAGCGGCAAGACACGCAGAAGACGCAGATACGCAGCTCTCCGAAGCTAAGTGCCGGTCTCGGGCTTCTTTCGGCACAAACCGCTCTCAGGAGCTCCCTGCGCTCGCCACAATGCTCTGTGTGCGAAGAAGCCGCTTCTTCGCCTGCGGGAGAATCGGCGAGCGGCAGCTTCCCAAAGGCGAAGATGCAAGCTGCAGCACACAGGCACAGTGTGGGCAGCCTTCAGACTTAGAGAAAACAGTACTTTAACCACTCTCCTGCCTTTTCCAGGTTATTCTATTGGAAAAGAACGAGTTTTGGACAACTACCTTTCATTCTTGCCACACTCTTTGCAGACCTGCGTGCAAGCTTTAGAACAAGATTTTGGATGTTTTCTTTCCTGGCAGAGTTTCTCCTTGCAAGATATGGTGGAAAAGCTTTTTGCTGAGTGTAGAGCGGCAAGACACGCAGAAGACGCAGATACGCAGCTCTCCGAAGCTAAGTGCCGGTCCCGGGCTTCTTTCGGCACAAACCGCTCTCAGGAGCTCCCTGCGCTCGCCACAATGCTCTGTGTGCGAAGAAGCCGCTTCTTCGCCTCCGGGAGAATCGGCGAGCGGCAGCTTCCCAAAGGCGAAGATGCAAGCTGCAGCACACAGGCACAGTGTGGGCAGCCTTCAGACTTAGAGAAAACAGTACTTTACCACTCTCCTGCCTTTTCCATGGTTATTCTATTGGAAAAGAACGAGTTTTGGACAACTACCTTTCATTCTTGCCAAACTCTTTGCAGACCCCCGTGCAAGCTTTAGAACAAGAATTTTGGATGTTTTCTTTCCTGGCAGAGTTTCTCCTTGCAAGATATGGTGGAAAAGCTTTTTGCTGAGTGTAGAGCGGCAAGACACGCAGAAGACGCAGATACGCAGCTCTCCGAAGCTAAGTGCCGGTCCGGGCTTCTTTCGGCACAAACCGCTCTCAGGAGCTCCCTGCGCTCGCCACAATGCTCTGTGTGCGAAGAAGCAGCTTCTTCGCCTCCGGGAGAATCGGCGAGCGGCAGCTTCCCAAAGGCGAAGATGCAAGCTGCAGCACACAGGCACAGTGTGGGCAGCCTTCAGACTTAGAGAAAACAGTACTTTACCACTCTCCTGCCTTTTCCATGGTTATTCTATTGGAAAAGAACGAGTTTTGGACAACTACCTTTCATTCTTGCCAAACTCTTTGCAGACCTCCGTGCAAGCTTTAGAACAAGATTTTGGATGTTTTCTTTCCTGGCAGAGTTTCTCCTTGCAAGATATGGTGGAAAAGCTTTTTGCTGAGTGTAGAGCGGCAAGACACGCAGAAGACGCAGATACGCAGCTCTCCGAAGCTAAGTGCCGGTCCCGGGCTTCTTTCGGCACAAACCGCTCTCAGGAGCTCCCTGCGCTCGCCACAATGCTCTGTGTGCGAAGAAGCCGCTTCTTCGCCTCCGGGAGAATCGGCGAGCGGCAGCTTCCCAAAGGCGAAGATGCAAGCTGCAGCACACAGGCACAGTGTGGGCAGCCTTCAGACTTAGAGAAAACAGTACTTTACCACTCTCCTGCCTTTTCCATGGTTATTCTATTGGAAAAGAACGAGTTTTGGACAACTACCTTTCATTCTTGCCAAACTCTTTGCAGACCCCGTGCAAGCTTTAGAACAAGATTTTGGATGTTTTCTTTCCTGGCAGAGTTTCTCCTTGCAAGATATGGTGGAAAAGCTTTTGCTGAGTGTAGAGCGGCAAGACACGCAGAAGACGCAGATACGCAGCTCTCCGAAGCTAAGTGCCGGTCCCGGGCTTCTTTCGGCACAAACCGCTCTCAGGAGCTCCCTGCGCTCGCCACAATGCTCTGTGTGCGAAGAAGCCGCTTCTTCGCCTGCCGGGAGAATCGGCGAGCGGCAGCTTCCCAAAGGCGAAGATGCAAGCTGCAGCACACAGGCACAGTGTGGGCAGCCTTCAGACTTAGAGAAAACAGTACTTTACCACTCTCCTGCCTTTTCCATGGTTATTCTATTGGAAAAGAACGAGTTTTGGACAACTACCTTTCATTCTTGCCACACTCTTTGCAGACCTGCGTGCAAGCTTAAGAACAAGATTTTGGATGTTTTCTTTCCTGGCAGAGTTTCTCCTTGCAAGATATGGTGGAAAAGCTTTTTGCTGAGTGTAGAGCGGCAAGACACGCAGAAGACGCAGATACGCAGCTCTCCGAAGCTAAGTGCCGGTCCCGGGCTTCTTTCGGCACAAACCGCTCTCAGGAGCTCCCTGCGCTCGCCACAATGCTCTGTGTGCGAAGAAGCCGCTTCTTCGCCTCCGGGAGAATCGGCGAGCGGCAGCTTCCCAAAGGCGAAGATGCAAGCTGCAGCACACAGGCACAGTGTGGGCAGCCTTCAGACTTAGAGAAAACAGTACTTTACCACTCTCCTGCCTTTTCCATGGTTATTCTATTGGAAAAGAACGAGTTTTGGACAACTACCTTTCATTCTTGCCACACTCTTTGCAGACCTGCGTGCAAGCTTTAGAACAGATTTTGGATGTTTTCTTTCCTGGCAGAGTTTCTCCTTGCAAGATATGGTGGAAAAGCTTTTTGCTGAGTGTAGAGCGGCAAGACACGCAGAAGACGCAGATACGCAGCTCTCCGAAGCTAAGTGCCGGTCTCGGGCTTCTTTCGGCACAAACCGCTCTCAGGAGCTCCCTGCGCTCGCCACAATGCTCTGTGTGCGAAGAAGCCGCTTCTTCGCCTCCGGGAGAATCGGCGAGCGGCAGCTTCCCAAAGGCGAAGATGCAAGCTGCAGCACACAGGCACAGTGTGGGCAGCCTTCAGACTTAGAGAAAACAGTACTTTACCACTCTCCTGCCTTTTCCATGGTTATTCTATTGGAAAAGAACGAGTTTTGGACAACTACCTTTCATTCTTGCCAAACTCTTTGCAGACCTCCGTGCAAGCTTTAGAACAAGATTTTGGATGTTTTCTTTCCTGGCAGAGTTTCTCCTTGCAAGATATGGTGGAAAAGCTTTTTGCTGAGTGTAGAGCGGCAAGACACGCAGAAGACGCAGATACGCAGCTCTCCGAAGCTAAGTGCCGGTCTCGGGCTTCTTTCGGCACAAACCGCTCTCAGGAGCTCCCTGCGCTCGCCACAATGCTCTGTGTGCGAAGAAGCCGCTTCTTCGCCTCCGGGAGAATCGGCGAGCGGCAGCTTCCCAAAGGCGAAGATGCAAGCTGCAGCACACAGGCACAGTGTGGGCAGCCTTCAGACTTAGAGAAAACAGTACTTTACCACTCTCCTGCCTTTTCCATGGTTATTCTATTGGAAAAGAACGAGTTTTGGACAACTACCTTTCATTCTTGCCAAACTCTTTGCAGACCTCCGTGCAAGCTTTAGAACAAGATTTTGGATGTTTTCTTTCCTGGCAGAGTTTCTCCTTGCAAGATATGGTGGAAAAGCTTTTTGCTGAGTGTAGAGCGGCAAGACACGCAGAAGACGCAGATACGCAGCTCTCCGAAGCTAAGTGCCGGTCTCGGGCTTCTTTCGGCACAAACCGCTCTCAGCAGCTCCCTGCGCTCGCCACAATGCTCTGTGTGCGAAGAAGCCGCTTCTTCGCCTCCGGGAGAATCGGCGAGCGGCAGCTTCCCAAAGGCGAAGATGCAAGCTGCAGCACACAGGCACAGTGTGGGCAGCCTTCAGACTTAGAGAAAACAGTACTTGACCACTCTCCTGCCTTTTCCATGGTTATTCTATTGGAAAAGAACGAGTTTTGGACAACTACCTTTCATTCTTGCCAAACTCTTTGCAGACCTCCGTGCAAGCTTTAGAACAAGATTTTGGATGTTTTCTTTCCTGGCAGAGTTTCTCCCTTGCAAGATATGGTGGAAAAGCTTTTTGCTGAGTGTAGAGCGGCAAGACACGCAGAAGACGCAGATACGCAGCTCTCCGAAGCTAAGTGCCGGTCCCGGGCTTCTTTCGGCACAAACCGCTCTCAGGAGCTCCCTGCGCTCGCCACAATGCTCTGTGTGCGAAGAAGCAGCTTCTTCGCCTCCGGGAGAATCGGCGAGCGGCAGCTTCCCAAAGGCGAAGATGCAAGCTGCAGCACACAGGCACAGTGTGGGCAGCCTTCAGACTTAGAGAAAACAGTACTTTACCACTCTCCTGCCTTTTCCATGGTTATTCTATTGGAAAAGAACGAGTTTTGGACAACTACCTTTCATTCTTGCCACACTCTTTGCAGACCTGCGTGCAAGCTTAGAACAAGATTTTGGATGTTTTCTTTCCTGGCAGAGTTTCTCCTTGCAAGATATGGTGGAAAAGCTTTTTGCTGAGTGTAGAGCGGCAAGACACGCAGAAGACGCAGATACGCAGCTCTCCGAAGCTAAGTGCCGGTCCCGGGCTTCTTTCGGCACAAACCGCTCTCAGGAGCTCCCTGCGCTCGCCACAATGCTCTGTGTGCGAAGAAGCCGCTTCTTCGCCTCCGGGAGAATCGGCGAGCGGCAGCTTCCCAAAGGCGAAGATGCAAGCTGCAGCACACAGGCACAGTGTGGGCAGCCTTCAGACTTAGAGAAAACAGTACTTTACCACTCTCCTGCCTTTTCCATGGTTATTCTATTGGAAAAGAACGAGTTTTGGACAACTACCTTTCATTCTTGCCACACTCTTTGCAGACCTGCGTGCAAGCTTTAGAACAAGATTTTGGATGTTTTCTTTCCTGGCAGAGTTTCTCCTTGCAAGATATGGTGGAAAAGCTTTTGGCTGAGTGTAGAGCGGCAAGACACGCAGAAGACGCAGATATGCAGCTCTCCGAAGCTAAGTGCCGGTCCCGGGCTTCTTTCGGCACAAACCGCTCTCAGGAGCTCCCTGCGCTCGCCACAATGCTCTGTGTGCGAAGAAGCCGCTTCTTCGCCTCCGGGAGAATCGGCGAGCGGCAGCTTCCCAAAGGCGAAGATGCAAGCTGCAGCACACAGGCACAGTGTGGGCAGCCTTCAGACTTAGAGAAAACAGTACTTTACCACTCTCCTGCCTTTTTCCATGGTTATTCTATTGGAAAAGAACGAGTTTTGGACAACTACCTTTCATTCTTGCCAAACTCTTTGCAGACCTCCGTGCAAGCTTTAGAACAAGATTTTGGATGTTTTCTTTCCTGGCAGAGTTTCTCCTTGCAAGATATGGTGGAAAAGCTTTTGCTGAGTGTAGAGCGGCAAGACACGCAGAAGACGCAGATACGCAGCTCTCCGAAGCTAAGTGCCGGTCCCGGGCTTCTTTCGGCACAAACCGCTCTCAGGAGCTCCCTGCGCTCGCCACAATGCTCTGTGTGCGAAGAAGCCGCTTCTTCGCCTGCCGGGAGAATCGGCGAGCGGCAGCTTCCCAAAGGCGAAGATGCAAGCTGCAGCACACAGGCACAGTGTGGGCAGCCTTCAGACTTAGAGAAAACAGTACTTTACCACTCTCCTGCCTTTTCCATGGTTATTCTATTGGAAAAGAACGAGTTTTGGACAACTACCTTTCATTCTTGCCAAACTCTTTGCAGACCTCGTGCAGCTTAGAACAAGATTTTGGATGTTTTCTTTCCTGGCAGAGTTTCTCCTTGCAAGATATGGTGGAAAAGCTTTTGGCTGAGTGTAGAGCGGCAAGACACGCAGAAGACGCAGATACGCAGCTCTCCGAAGCTAAGTGCCGGTCCCGGGCTTCTTTCGGCACAAACCGCTCTCAGGAGCTCCCTGCGCTCGCCACAATGCTCTGTGTGCGAAGAAGCCGCTTCTTCGCCTCCGGGGAGAATCGGCGAGCGGCAGCTTCCCAAAGGCGAAGATGCAAGCTGCAGCACACAGGCACAGTGTGGGCAGCCTTCAGACTTAGAGAAAACAGTACTTTACCACTCTCCTGCCTTTTCCATGGTTATTCTATTGGAAAAGAACGAGTTTTGGACAACTACCTTTCATTCTTGCCAAACTCTTTGCAGACCTGCGTGCAAGCTTTAGAACAAGATTTTGGATGTTTTCTTTCCTGGCAGAGTTTCTCCTTGCAAGATATGGTGGAAAAGCTTTTGGCTGAGTGTAGAGCGGCAAGACACGCAGAAGACGCAGATACGCAGCTCTCCGAAGCTAAGTGCCGGTCCCGGGCTTCTTTCGGCACAAACCGCTCTCAGGAGCTCCCTGCGCTCGCCACAATGCTCTGTGTGCGAAGAAGCCGCTTCTTCGCCTCCGGGAGAATCGGCGAGCGGCAGCTTCCCAAAGGCGAAGATGCAAGCTGCAGCACACAGGCACAGTGTGGGCAGCCTTCAGACTTAGAGAAAACAGTACTTTACCACTCTCCTGCCCTTTTCCATGGTTATTCTATTGGAAAAGAACGAGTTTTGGACAACTACCTTTCATTCTTGCCAAACTCTTTGCAGACCTCCGTGCAAGCTTTAGAACAAGATTTTGGATGTTTTCTTTCCTGGCAGAGTTTCTCCTTGCAAGATATGGCTGGAAAAGCTTTTTGCTGAGTGTAGAGCGGCAAGACACGCAGAAGACGCAGTACGCAGCTCTCCGAAGCTAAGTGCCGGTCCCGGGCTCTTTCGGCACAAACCGCTCTCAGGAGCTCCCTGCGCTCGCCACAATGCTCTGTGTGCGAAGAAGCCGCTTCTTCGCCTGCGGGAGAATCGGCGAGCGGCAGCTTCCCAAAGGCGAAGATGCAAGCTGCAGCACACAGGCACAGTGTGGGCAGCCTTCAGACTTAGAGAAAACAGTACTTTACCACTCTCCTGCCTTTTCCATGGTTATTCTATTGGAAAAGAACGAGTTTTGGACAACTACCTTTCATTCTTGCCAAACTCTTTGCAGACCCCCGTGCAAGCTTTAGAACAAGATTTTGGATGTTTTCTTTCCTGGCAGAGTTTCTCCTTGCAAGATATGGTGGAAAAGCTTTTGGCTGAGTGTAGAGCGGCAAAGACACGCAGAAGACGCAGATACGCAGCTCTCCGAAGCTAAGTGCCGGTCCCGGGCTTCTTTCGGCACAAACCGCTCTCAGGAGCTCCCTGCGCTCGCCACAATGCTCTGTGTGCGAAGAAGCCGCTTCTTCGCCTCCGGGAGAATCGGGCGAGCGGCAGCTTCCCAAAGGCGAAGATGCAAGCTGCAGCACACAGGCACAGTGTGGGCAGCCTTCAGACTTAGAGAAAACAGAACTTTACCACTCTCCTGCCTTTTCCATGGTTATTCTATTGGAAAAGAACGAGTTTTGGACAACTCACCTTTCATTCTTGCCAAACTCTTTGCAGACCTCCGTGCAAGCTTTAGAACAAGATTTTGGATGTTTTCTTTCCTGGCAGAGTTTCTCCTTGCAAGATATGGTGGAAAAGCTTTTTGCTGAGTGTAGAGCGGCAAGACACGCAGAAGACGCAGATACGCAGCTCTCCGAAGCTAAGTGCCGGTCCCGGGCTTCTTTCGGCACAAACCGCTCTCAGGAGCTCCCTGCGCTCGCCACAATGCTCTGTGTGCGAAGAAGCCGCTTCTTCGCCTCCGGGAGAATCGGCGAGCGGCAGCTTCCCAAAGGCGAAGATGCAAGCTGCAGCACACAGGCACAGTGTGGGCAGCCTTCAGACTTAGAGAAAACAGCACTTTACCACTCTCCTGCCTTTTCCATGGTTATTCTATTGGAAAAGAACGAGTTTTGGACAACTACCTTTCATTCTTGCCAAACTCTTTGCAGACCCCCGTGCAAGCTTAAGAACAAGATTTTGGATGTTTTCTTTCCTGGCAGAGTTTCTCCTTGCAAGATATGGTGGAAAAGCTTTTGGCTGAGTGTAGAGCGGCAAGACACGCAGAAGACGCAGATACGCAGCTCTCCGAAGCTAAGTGCCGGTCCCGGGCTTCTTTCGGCACAAACCGCTCTCAGGAGCTCCCTGCGCTCGCCACAATGCTCTGTGTGCGAAGAAGCCGCTTCTTCGCCTCCGGGAGAATCGGCGAGCGGCAGCTTCCCAAAGGCGAAGATGCAAGCTGCAGCACACAGGCACAGTGTGGGCAGCCTTCAGACTTAGAGAAAACAGTACTTTACCACTCTCCTGCCTTTTCCATGGTTATTCTATTGGAAAAGAACGAGTTTTGGACAACTACCTTTCATTCTTGCCAAACTCTTTGCAGACCTCCGTGCAAGCTTTAGAACAAGATTTTGGATGTTTTCTTTCCTGGCAGAGTTTCTCCTTGCAAGATATGGTGGAAAAGCTTTTTGCTGAGTGTAGAGCGGCAAGACACGCAGAAGACGCAGATACGCAGCTCTCCGAAGCTAAGTGCCTGTCTCGGGCTTCTTTCGGCACAAACCGCTCTCAGGAGCTCCCTGCACTCGCCACAATGCTCTGTGTGCGAAGAAGCCGCTTCTTCGCCTGCGGGAGAATCGGCGAGCGGCAGCTTCCCAAAGGCGAAGATGCAAGCTGCAGCACACAGGCACAGTGTGGGCAGCCTTCAGACTTAGAGAAAACAGTACTTTACCACTCTCCTGCCTTTTCCATGGTTATTCTATTGGAAAAGAACGAGTTTTGGACAACTACCTTTCATTCTTGCCAAACTCTTTGCAGACCTCCGTGCAAGCTTTAGAACAAGATTTTGGATGTTTTCTTTCCTGGCAGAGTTTCTCCTTGCAAGATATGGTGGAAAAGCTTTTTGCTGAGTGTAGAGCGGCAAGACACGCAGAAGACGCAGATACGCAGCTCTCCGAAGCTAAGTGCCGGTCCCGGGCTTCTTTCGGCACAAACCGCTCTCAGGAGCTCCCTGCGCTCGCCACAATGCTCTGTGTGCGAAGAAGCCGCTTCTTCGCCTCCGGGAGAATCGGCGAGCGGCAGCTTCCCAAAGGCGAAGATGCAAGCTGCAGCACACAGGCACAGTGTGGGCAGCCTTCAGACTTAGAGAAAACAGTACTTGACCACTCTCCTGCCTTTTCCATGGTTATTCTATTGGAAAAGAACGAGTTTTGGACAACTACCTTTCATTCTTGCCAAACTCTTTGCAGACCTGCGTGCAAGCTTTAGAACAAGATTTTGGATGTTTTCTTTCCTGGCAGAGTTTCTCCTTGCAAGATATGGTGGAAAAGCTTTTGGCTGAGTGTAGAGCGGCAAGACACGCAGAAGACGCAGATACGCAGCTCTCCGAAGCTAAGTGCCGGTCCCGGGCTTCTTTCGGCACAAACCGCTCTCAGGAGCTCCCTGCGCTCGCCACAATGCTCTGTGTGCGAAGAAGCCGCTTCTTCGCCTCCGGGAGAATCGGCGAGCGGCAGCTTCCCAAAGGCGAAGATGCAAGCTGCAGCACACAGGCACAGTGTGGGCAGCCTTCAGACTTAGAGAAAACAGAACTTTACCACTCTCCTGCCTTTTCCATGGTTATTCTATTGGAAAAGAACGAGTTTTGGACAACTACCTTTCATTCTTGCCAAACTCTTTGCAGACCTCCGTGCAAGCTTTAGAACAAGATTTTGGATGTTTTCTTTCCTGGCAGAGTTTCTCCTTGCAAGATATGGTGGAAAAGCTTTTTGCTGAGTGTAGAGCGGCAAGACACGCAGAAGACGCAGATACGCAGCTCTCCGAAGCTAAGTGCCGGTCCCGGGCTTCTTTCGGCACAAACCGCTCTCAGGAGCTCCCTGCGCTCGCCACAATGCTCTGTGTGCGAAGAAGCCGCTTCTTCGCCTCCGGGAGAATCGGCGAGCGGCAGCTTCCCAAAGGCGAAGATGCAAGCTGCAGCACACAGGCACAGTGTGGGCAGCCTTCAGACTTAGAGAAAACAGCACTTTACCACTCTCCTGCCTTTTCCATGGTTATTCTATTGGAAAAGAACGAGTTTTGGACAACTACCTTTCATTCTTGCCAAACTCTTTGCAGACCCCCGTGCAAGCTTAAGAACAAGATTTTGGATGTTTTCTTTCCTGGCAGAGTTTCTCCTTGCAAGATATGGTGGAAAAGCTTTTGGCTGAGTGTAGAGCGGCAAGACACGCAGAAGACGCAGATACGCAGCTCTCCGAAGCTAAGTGCCGGTCCCGGGCTTCTTTCGGCACAAACCGCTCTCAGGAGCTCCCTGCGCTCGCCACAATGCTCTGTGTGCGAAGAAGCCGCTTCTTCGCCTGCGGGAGAATCGGCGAGCGGCAGCTTCCCAAAGGCGAAGATGCAAGCTGCAGCACACAGGCACAGTGTGGGCAGCCTTCAGACTTAGAGAAAACAGTACTTTACCACTCTCCTGCCTTTTCCATGGTTATTCTATTGGAAAAGAACGAGTTTTGGACAACTACCTTTCATTCTTGCCAAACTCTTTGCAGACCTCCGTGCAAGCTTTAGAACAAGATTTTGGATGTTTTCTTTCCTGGCAGAGTTTCTCCTTGCAAGATATGGTGGAAAAGCTTTTTGCTGAGTGTAGAGCGGCAAGACACGCAGAAGACGCAGATACGCAGCTCTCCGAAGCTAAGTGCCTGTCTCGGGCTTCTTTCGGCACAAACCGCTCTCAGGAGCTCCCTGCACTCGCCACAATGCTCTGTGTGCGAAGAAGCCGCTTCTTCGCCTGCGGGAGAATCGGCGAGCGGCAGCTTCCCAAAGGCGAAGATGCAAGCTGCAGCACACAGGCACAGTGTGGGCAGCCTTCAGACTTAGAGAAAACAGTACTTTACCACTCTCCTGCCTTTTCCATGGTTATTCTATTGGAAAAGAACGAGTTTTGGACAACTACCTTTCATTCTTGCCAAACTCTTTGCAGACCTCCGTGCAAGCTTTAGAACAAGATTTTGGATGTTTTCTTTCCTGGCAGAGTTTCTCCTTGCAAGATATGGTGGAAAAGCTTTTTGCTGAGTGTAGAGCGGCAAGACACGCAGAAGACGCAGATACGCAGCTCTCCGAAGCTAAGTGCCGGTCCCGGGCTTCTTTCGGCACAAACCGCTCTCAGGAGCTCCCTGCGCTCGCCACAATGCTCTGTGTGCGAAGAAGCCGCTTCTTCGCCTCCGGGAGAATCGGCGAGCGGCAGCTTCCCAAAGGCGAAGATGCAAGCTGCAGCACACAGGCACAGTGTGGGCAGCCTTCAGACTTAGAGAAAACAGTACTTGACCACTCTCCTGCCTTTTCCATGGTTATTCTATTGGAAAAGAACGAGTTTTGGACAACTACCTTTCATTCTTGCCAAACTCTTTGCAGACCTGCGTGCAAGCTTTAGAACAAGATTTTGGATGTTTTCTTTCCTGGCAGAGTTTCTCCTTGCAAGATATGGTGGAAAAGCTTTTGGCTGAGTGTAGAGCGGCAAGACACGCAGAAGACGCAGATACGCAGCTCTCCGAAGCTAAGTGCCGGTCCCGGGCTTCTTTCGGCACAAACCGCTCTCAGGAGCTCCCTGCGCTCGCCACAATGCTCTGTGTGCGAAGAAGCCGCTTCTTCGCCTCCGGGAGAATCGGCGAGCGGCAGCTTCCCAAAGGCGAAGATGCAAGCTGCAGCACACAGGCACAGTGTGGGCAGCCTTCAGACTTAGAGAAAACAGTACTTTACCACTCTCCTGCCTTTTCCATGGTTATTCTATTGGAAAAGAACGAATTTTGGACAACTACCTTTCATTCTTGCCACACTCTTTGCAGACCTCCGTGCAAGCTTTAGAACAAGATTTTGGATGTTTTCTTTCCTGGCAGAGTTTCTCCTTGCAAGATATGGTGGAAAAGCTTTTTGCTGAGTGTAGAGCGGCAAGACACGCAGAAGACGCAGATACGCAGCTCTCCGAAGCTAAGTGCCGGTCCCGGGCTTCTTTCGGCACAAACCGCTCTCAGGAGCTCCCTGCGCTCGCCACAATGCTCTGTGTGCGAAGAAGCCGCTTCTTCGCCTCCGGGAGAATCGGCGAGCGGCAGCTTCCCAAAGGCGAAGATGCAAGCTGCAGCACACAGGCACAGTGTGGGCAGCCTTCAGACTTAGAGAAAACAGTACTTGACCACTCTCCTGCCTTTTCCATGGTTATTCTATTGGAAAAGAACGAGTTTTGGACAACTACCTTTCATTCTTGCCAAACTCTTTGCAGACCTCCGTGCAAGCTTTAGAACAAGATTTTGGATGTTTTCTTTCCTGGCAGAGTTTCTCCTTGCAAGATATGGTGGAAAAGCTTTTGGCTGAGTGTAGAGCGGCAAGACACGCAGAAGACGCAGATACGCAGCTCTCCGAAGCTAAGTGCCGGTCCCGGGCTTCTTTCGGCACAAACCGCTCTCAGGAGCTCCCTGCGCTCGCCACAATGCTCTGTGTGCGAAGAAGCCGCTTCTTCGCCTCCGGGAGAATCGGCGAGCGGCAGCTTCCCAAAGGCGAAGATGCAAGCTGCAGCACACAGGCACAGTGTGGGCAGCCTTCAGACTTAGAGAAAACAGTACTTTACCACTCTCCTGCCTTTTCCATGGTTATTCTATTGGAAAAGAACGAGTTTTGGACAACTACCTTTCATTCTTGCCAAACTCTTTGCAGACCCCCGTGCAAGCTTTAGAACAAGATTTTGGATGTTTTCTTTCCTGGCAGAGTTTCTCCTTGCAAGATATGGTGGAAAAGCTTTTTGCTGAGTGTAGAGCGGCAAGACACGCAGAAGACGCAGATACGCAGCTCTCCGAAGCTAAGTGCCGGTCCCGGGCTTCTTTCGGCACAAACCGCTCTCAGGAGCTCCCTGCGCTCGCCACAATGCTCTGTGAGCGAAGAAGCCGCTTCTTCGCCTCCGGGAGAATCGGCGAGCGGCAGCTTCCCAAAGGCGAAGATGCAAGCTGCAGCACACAGGCACAGTGTGGGCAGCCTTCAGACTTAGAGAAAACAGTACTTTACCACTCTCCTGCCTTTTCCATGGTTATTCTATTGGAAAAGAACGAGTTTTGGACAACTACCTTTCATTCTTGCCAAACTCTTTGCAGACCCCCGTGCAAGCTTTAGAACAAGATTTTGGATGTTTTCTTTCCTGGCAGAGTTTCTCCTTGCAAGATATGGTGGAAAAGCTTTTTGCTGAGTGTAGAGCGGCAAGACACGCAGAAGACGCAGATACGCAGCTCTCCGAAGCTAAGTGCCGGTCCCGGGCTTCTTTCGGCACAAACCGCTCTCAGGAGCTCCCTGCGCTCGCCACAATGCTCTGTGTGCGAAGAAGCCGCTTCTTCGCCTCCGGGAGAATCGGCGAGCGGCAGCTTCCCAAAGGCGAAGATGCAAGCTGCACCACGCAGGCACAGTGTGGGCAGCCTTCAGACTTAGAGAAAACAGTACTTTACCACTCTCCTGCCTTTTCCATGGTTATTCTATTGGAAAAGAACGAGTTTTGGACAACTACCTTTCATTCTTGCCAAACTCTTTGCAGACCTCCGTGCAAGCTTTAGAACAAGATTTTGGATGTTTTCTTTCCTGGCAGAGTTTCTCCTTGCAAGATATGGTGGAAAAGCTTTTGGCTGAGTGTAGAGCGGCAAGACACGCAGAAGACGCAGATACGCAGCTCTCCGAAGCTAAGTGCCGGTCCCGGGCTTCTTTCGGCACAAACCGCTCTCAGGAGCTCCCTGCGCTCGCCACAATGCTCTGTCTGCGAAGAAGCCGCTTCTTCGCCTCCGGGAGAATCGGCGAGCGGCAGCTTCCCAAAGGCGAAGATGCAAGCTGCAGCACACAGGCACAGTGTGGGCAGCCTTCAGACTTAGAGAAAACAGTACTTTACCACTCTCCTGCCTTTTCCATGGTTATTCTATTGGAAAAGAACGAGTTTTGGACAACTACCTTTCATTCTTGCCAAACTCTTTGCAGACCCCCGTGCAAGCTTAAGAACAAGATTTTGGATGTTTTCTTTCCTGGCAGAGTTTCTCCTTGCAAGATATGGTGGAAAAGCTTTTTGCTGAGTGTAGAGCGGCAAGACACGCAGAAGACGCAGATACGCAGCTCTGCGAAGCTTAGTGCCGGTCCCGGGCTTCTTTCGGCACAAACCGCTCTCAGGAGCTCCCTGCGCTCGCCACAATGCTCTGTGTGCGAAGAAGCCGCTTCTTCGCCTGCGGGAGAATCGGCGAGCGGCAGCTTCCCAAAGGCGAAGATGCAAGCTGCAGCACACAGGCACAGTGTGGGCAGCCTTCAGACTTAGAGAAAACAGTACTTTACCACTCTCCTGCCTTTTCCATGGTTATTCTATTGGAAAAGAACGAGTTTTGGACAACTACCTTTCATTCTTGCCAAACTCTTTGCAGACCTGCGTGCAAGCTTTAGAACAAGATTTTGGATGTTTTCTTTCCTGGCAGAGTTTCTCCTTGCAAGATATGGTGGAAAAGCTTTTGGCTGAGTGTAGAGCGGCAAGACACGCAGAAGACGCAGATACGCAGCTCTCCGAAGCTAAGTGCCGGTCCCGGGCTTCTTTCGGCACAAACCGCTCTCAGGAGCTCCCTGCGCTCGCCACAATGCTCTGTGTGCGAAGAAGCCGCTTCTTCGCCTCCGGGAGAATCGGCGAGCGGCAGCTTCCCAAAGGCGAAGATGCAAGCTGCAGCACACAGGCACAGTGTGGGCAGCCTTCAGACTTAGAGAAAACAGTACTTTACCACTCTCCTGCCTTTTCCATGGTTATTCTATTGGAAAAGAACGAGTTTTGGACAACTACCTTTCATTCTTGCCAAACTCTTTGCAGACCCCCGTGCAAGCTTTAGAACAAGATTTTGGATGTTTTCTTTCCTGGCAGAGTTTCTCCTTGCAAGATATGGTGGAAAAGCTTTTTGCTGAGTGTAGAGCGGCAAGACACGCAGAAGACGCAGATACGCAGCTCTCCGAAGCTAAGTGCCGGTCCCGGGCTTCTTTCGGCACAAACCGCTCTCAGGAGCTCCCTGCGCTCGCCACAATGCTCTGTGTGCGAAGAAGCCGCTTCTTCGCCTCCGGGAGAATCGGCGAGCGGCAGCTTCCCAAAGGCGAAGATGCAAGCTGCAGCACACAGGCACAGTGTGGCCAGCCTTCAGACTTAGAGAAAACAGTACTTGACCACTCTCCTGCCTTTTCCATGGTTATTCTATTGGAAAAGAACGAGTTTTGGACAACTACCTTTCATTCTTGCCACACTCTTTGCAGACCTCCGTGCAAGCTTTAGAACAAGATTTTGGATGTTTTCTTTCCTGGCAGAGTTTCTCCTTGCAAGATATGGTGGAAAAGCTTTTTGCTGAGTGTAGAGCGGCAAGACACGCAGAAGACGCAGATACGCAGCTCTCCGAAGCTAAGTGCCGGTCCCGGGCTTCTTTCGGCACAAACCGCTCTCAGGAGCTCCCTGCGCTCGCCACAATGCTCTGTGTGCGAAGAAGCCGCTTCTTCGCCTCCGGGAGAATCGGCGAGCGGCAGCTTCCCAAAGGCGAAGATGCAAGCTGCAGCACACAGGCACAGTGTGGGCAGCCTTCAGACTTAGAGAAAACAGTACTTTACCACTCTCCTGCCTTTTCCATGGTTATTCTATTGGAAAAGAACGAGTTTTGGACAACTACCTTTCATTCTTGCCACACTCTTTGCAGACCCCCGTGCAAGCTTAAGAACAAGATTTTGGATGTTTTCTTTCCTGGCAGAGTTTCTCCTTGCAAGATATGGTGGAAAAGCTTTTTGCTGAGTGTAGAGCGGCAAGACACGCAGAAGACGCAGATACGCAGCTCTCCGAAGCTAAGTGCCGGTCCCGGGCTTCTTTCGGCACAAACCGCTCTCAGGAGCTCCCTGCGCTCGCCACAATGCTCTGTGTGCAAAGAAGCCGCTTCTTCGCCTCCGGGAGAATCGGCGAGCGGCAGCTTCCCAAAGGCGAAGATGCAAGCTGCAGCACACAGGCACAGTGTGGGCAGCCTTCAGACTTAGAGAAAACAGTACTTTACCACTCTCCTGCCTTTTCCATGGTTATTCTATTGGAAAAGAACGAGTTTTGGACAACTACCTTTCATTCTTGCCACACTCTTTGCAGACCTGCGTGCAAGCTTTAGAACAAGATTTTGGATGTTTTCTTTCCTGGCAGAGTTTCTCCTTGCAAGATATGGTGGAAAAGCTTTTTGCTGAGTGTAGAGCGGCAAGACACGCAGAAGACGCAGATACGCAGCTCTCCGAAGCTAAGTGCCGGTCCCGGGCTTCTTTCGGCACAAACCACTCTCAGGAGCTCCCTGCGCTCGCCACAATGCTCTGTGAGCGAAGAAGCCGCTTCTTCGCCTCCGGGAGAATCGGCGAGCGGCAGCTTCCCAAAGGCGAAGATGCAAGCTGCAGCACACAGGCACAGTGTGGGCAGCCTTCAGACTTAGAGAAAACAGTACTTTACCACTCTCCTGCCTTTTCCATGGTTATTCTATTGGAAAAGAACGAGTTTTGGACAACTACCTTTCATTCTTGCCAAACTCTTTGCAGACCTCCGTGCAAGCTTTAGAACAAGATTTTGGATGTTTTCTTTCCTGGCAGAGTTTCTCCTTGCAAGATATGGTGGAAAAGCTTTTTGCTGAGTGTAGAGCGGCAAGACACGCAGAAGACGCAGATACGCAGCTCTCCGAAGCTAAGTGCCGGTCTCGGGCTTCTTTCGGCACAAACCGCTCTCAGGAGCTCCCTGCGCTCGCCACAATGCTCTGTGTGCGAAGAAGCCGCTTCTTCGCCTCCGGGAGAATCGGCGGCGGCAGCTTCCCAAAGGCGAAGATGCAAGCTGCAGCACACAGGCACATGTGTGGGCAGCCTTCAGACTTAGAGAAAACAGTACTTTACCACTCTCCTGCCTTTTCCATGGTTATTCTATTGGAAAAGAACGAGTTTTGGACAACTACCTTTCATTCTTGCCAAACTCTTTGCAGACCTCCGTGCAAGCTTTAGAACAAGATTTTGGATGTTTTCTTTCCTGGCAGAGTTTCTCCTTGCAAGATATGGTGGAAAAGCTTTTTGCTGAGTGTAGAGCGGCAAGACAAGCAGAAGACGCAGATACGCAGCTCTCCGAAGCTAAGTGCCGGTCTCGGGCTTCTTTCGGCACAAACCGCTCTCAGGAGCTCCCTGCGCTCGCCACAATGCTCTGTGTGCGAAGAAGCCGCTTCTTCGCCTCCGGGAGAATCGGCGAGCGGCAGCTTCCCAAAGGCGAAGATGCAAGCTGCAGCACACAGGCACAGTGTGGGCAGCCTTCAGACTTAGAGAAAACAGTACTTTACCACTCTCCTGCCTTTTCCATGGTTATTCTATTGGAAAAGAACGAGTTTTGGACAACTACCTTTCATTCTTGCCAAACTCTTTGCAGACCTCCGTGCAAGCTTTAGAACAAGATTTTGGATGTTTTCTTTCCTGGCAGAGTTTCTCCTTGCAAGATATGGTGGAAAAGCTTTTTGCTGAGTGTAGAGCGGCAAGACACGCAGAAGACGCAGATACGCAGCTCTCCGAAGCTAAGTGCCGGTCCCGGGCTTCTTTCGGCACAAACCGCTCTCAGCAGCTCCCTGCGCTCGCCACAATGCTCTGTGTGCGAAGAAGCCGCTTCTTCGCCTCCGGGAGAATCGGCGAGCGGCAGCTTCCCAAAGGCGAAGATGCAAGCTGCAGCACACAGGCACAGTGTGGGCAGCCTTCAGACTTAGAGAAAACAGTACTTGACCACTCTCCTGCCTTTTCCATGGTTATTCTATTGGAAAAGAACGAGTTTTGGACAACTACCTTTCATTCTTGCCAAACTCTTTGCAGACCTCCGTGCAAGCTTTAGAACAAGATTTTGGATGTTTTCTTTCCTGGCAGAGTTTCTCCTTGCAAGATATGGTGGAAAAGCTTTTTGCTGAGTGTAGAGCGGCAAGACACGCAGAAGACGCAGATACGCAGCTCTCCGAAGCTAAGTGCCGGTCCCGGGCTTCTTTCGGCACAAACCGCTCTCAGGAGCTCCCTGCGCTCGCCACAATGCTCTGTGTGCGAAGAAGCCGCTTCTTCGCCTCCGGGAGAATCGGCGAGCGGCAGCTTCCCAAAGGCGAAGATGCAAGCTGCAGCACACAGGCACAGTGTGGGCAGCCTTCAGACTTAGAGAAAACAGTACTTTACCACTCTCCTGCCTTTTCCATGGTTATTCTATTGGAAAAGAACGAGTTTTGGACAACTACCTTTCATTCTTGCCACACTCTTTGCAGACCTGCGTGCAAGCTTAAGAACAAGATTTTGGATGTTTTCTTTCCTGGCAGAGTTTCTCCTTGCAAGATATGGTGGAAAAGCTTTTTGCTGAGTGTAGAGCGGCAAGACACGCAGAAGACGCAGATACGCAGCTCTCCGAAGCTAAGTGCCGGTCCCGGGCTTCTTTCGGCACAAACCGCTCTCAGGAGCTCCCTGCGCTCGCCACAATGCTCTGTGTGCGAAGAAGCCGCTTCTTCGCCTCCGGGAGAATCGGCGAGCGGCAGCTTCCCAAAGGCGAAGATGCAAGCTGCAGCACACAGGCACAGTGTGGGCAGCCTTCAGACTTAGAGAAAACAGTACTTTACCACTCTCCTGCCTTTTCCATGGTTATTCTATTGGAAAAGAACGAGTTTTGGACAACTACCTTTCATTCTTGCCACACTCTTTGCAGACCTGCGTGCAAGCTTTAGAACAAGATTTTGGATGTTTTCTTTCCTGGCAGAGTTTCTCCTTGCAAGATATGGTGGAAAAGCTTTTGGCTGAGTGTAGAGCGGCAAGACACGCAGAAGACGCAGATATGCAGCTCTCCGAAGCTAAGTGCCGGTCCCGGGCTTCTTTCGGCACAAACCGCTCTCAGGAGCTCCCTGCGCTCGCCACAATGCTCTGTGTGCGAAGAAGCCGCTTCTTCGCCTCCGGGAGAATCGGCGAGCGGCAGCTTCCCAAAGGCGAAGATGCAAGCTGCAGCACACAGGCACAGTGTGGGCAGCCTTCAGACTTAGAGAAAACAGTACTTTACCACTCTCCTGCCTTTTCCATGGTTATTCTATTGGAAAAGAACGAGTTTTGGACAACTACCTTTCATTCTTGCCAAACTCTTTGCAGACCCCCGTGCAAGCTTAAGAACAAGATTTTGGATGTTTTCTTTCCTGGCAGAGTTTCTCCTTGCAAGATATGGTGGAAAAGCTTTTTGCTGAGTGTAGAGCGGCAAGACACGCAGAAGACGCAGATACGCAGCTCTCCGAAGCTAAGTGCCGGTCCCGGGCTTCTTTCGGCACAAACCGCTCTCAGGAGCTCCCTGCGCTCGCCACAATGCTCTGTGTGCGAAGAAGCCGCTTCTTCGCCTCCGGGAGAATCGGCGAGCGGCAGCTTCCCAAAGGCGAAGATGCAAGCTGCAGCACACAGGCACAGTGTGGGCAGCCTTCAGACTTAGAGAAAACAGTACTTTACCACTCTCCTGCCTTTTCCATGGTTATTCTATTGGAAAAGAACGAGTTTTGGACAACTACCTTTCATTCTTGCCAAACTCTTTGCAGACCTGCGTGCAAGCTTTAGAACAAGATTTTGGATGTTTTCTTTCCTGGCAGAGTTTCTCCTTGCAAGATATGCTGGAAAAGCTTTTGGCTGAGTGTAGAGCGGCAAGACACGCAGAAGACGCAGATACGCAGCTCTCCGAAGCTAAGTGCCGGTCCCGGGCTTCTTTCGGCACAAACCGCTCTCAGGAGCTCCCTGCGCTCGCCACAATGCTCTGTGTGCGAAGAAGCCGCTTCTTCGCCTCCGGGAGAATCGGCGAGCGGCAGCTTCCCAAAGGCGAAGATGCAAGCTGCAGCACACAGGCACAGTGTGGGCAGCCTTCAGACTTAGAGAAAACAGTACTTTACCACTCTCCTGCCTTTTCCATGGTTATTCTATTGGAAAAGAACGAGTTTTGGACAACTACCTTTCATTCTTGCCAAACTCTTTGCAGACCTCCGTGCAAGCTTTAGAACAAGATTTTGGATGTTTTCTTTCCTGGCAGAGTTTCTCCTTGCAAGATATGGTGGAAAAGCTTTTTGCTGAGTGTAGAGCGGCAAGACACGCAGAAGACGCAGATACGCAGCTCTCCGAAGCTAAGTGCCGGTCCCGGGCTTCTTTCGGCACAAACCGCTCTCAGGAGCTCCCTGCGCTCGCCACAATGCTCTGTGAGCGAAGAAGCCGCTTCTTCGCCTCCGGGAGAATCGGCGAGCGGCAGCTTCCCAAAGGCGAAGATGCAAGCTGCAGCACACAGGCACAGTGTGGGCAGCCTTCAGACTTAGAGAAAACAGTACTTTACCACTCTCCTGCCTTTTCCATGGTTATTCTATTGGAAAAGAACGAGTTTTGGACAACTACCTTTCATTCTTGCCAAACTCTTTGCAGACCTCCGTGCAAGCTTTAGAACAAGATTTTGGATGTTTTCTTTCCTGGCAGAGTTTCTCCTTGCAAGATATGCTGGAAAAGCTTTTTGCTGAGTGTAGAGCGGCAAGACACGCAGAAGACGCAGATACGCAGCTCTCCGAAGCTAAGTGCCGGTCCCGGGCTTCTTTCGGCACAAACCGCTCTCAGCAGCTCCCTGCGCTCGCCACAATGCTCTGTGTGCGAAGAAGCCGCTTCTTCGCCTGCGGGAGAATCGGCGAGCGGCAGCTTCCCAAAGGCGAAGATGCAAGCTGCAGCACACAGGCACAGTGTGGGCAGCCTTCAGACTTAGAGAAAACAGTACTTTACCACTCTCCTGCCTTTTCCATGGTTATTCTATTGGAAAAGAACGAGTTTTGGACAACTACCTTTCATTCTTGCCAAACTCTTTGCAGACCCCCGTGCAAGCTTTAGAACAAGATTTTGGATGTTTTCTTTCCTGGCAGAGTTTCTCCTTGCAAGATATGGTGGAAAAGCTTTTTGCTGAGTGTAGAGCGGCAAGACACGCAGAAGACGCAGATACGCAGCTCTCCGAAGCTAAGTGCCGGTCCCGGGCTTCTTTCGGCACAAACCGCTCTCAGGAGCTCCCTGCGCTCGCCACAATGCTCTGTGTGCGAAGAAGCCGCTTCTTCGCCTCCGGGAGAATCGGCGAGCGGCAGCTTCCCAAAGGCGAAGATGCAAGCTGCAGCACACAGGCACAGTGTGGGCAGCCTTCAGACTTAGAGAAAACAGAACTTTACCACTCTCCTGCCTTTTCCATGGTTATTCTATTGGAAAAGAACGAGTTTTGGACAACTACCTTTCATTCTTGCCAAACTCTTTGCAGACCTGCGTGCAAGCTTTAGAACAAGATTTTGGATGTTTTCTTTCCTGGCAGAGTTTCTCCTTGCAAGATATGGTGGAAAAGCTTTTTGCTGAGTGTAGAGCGGCAAGACACGCAGAAGACGCAGATACGCAGCTCTCCGAAGCTAAGTGCCGGTCCCGGGCTTCTTTCGGCACAAACCGCTCTCAGGAGCTCCCTGCGCTCGCCACAATGCTCTGTGTGCGAAGAAGCCACTTCTTCGCCTGCGGGAGAATCGGCGAGCGGCAGCTTCCCAAAGGCGAAGATGCAAGCTGCAGCACACAGGCACAGTGTGGGCAGCCTTCAGACTTAGAGAAAACAGCACTTTACCACTCTCCTGCCTTTTCCATGGTTATTCTATTGGAAAAGAACGAGTTTTGGACAACTACCTTTCATTCTTGCCAAACTCTTTGCAGACCCCCGTGCAAGCTTAAGAACAAGATTTTGGATGTTTTCTTTCCTGGCAGAGTTTCTCCTTGCAAGATATGGTGGAAAAGCTTTTGGCTGAGTGTAGAGCGGCAAGACACGCAGAAGACGCAGATACGCAGCTCTCCGAAGCTAAGTGCCGGTCCCGGGCTTCTTTCGGCACAAACCGCTCTCAGGAGCTCCCTGCGCTCGCCACAATGCTCTGTGTGCGAAGAAGCCGCTTCTTCGCCTCCGGGAGAATCGGCGAGCGGCAGCTTCCCAAAGGCGAAGATGCAAGCTGCAGCACACAGGCACAGTGTGGGCAGCCTTCAGACTTAGAGAAAACAGTACTTTACCACTCTCCTGCCTTTTCCATGGTTATTCTATTGGAAAAGAACGAGTTTTGGACAACTACCTTTCATTCTTGCCAAACTCTTTGCAGACCTCCGTGCAAGCTTTAGAACAAGATTTTGGATGTTTTCTTTCCTGGCAGAGTTTCTCCTTGCAAGATATGGTGGAAAAGCTTTTTGCTGAGTGTAGAGCGGCAAGACACGCAGAAGACGCAGATACGCAGCTCTCCGAAGCTAAGTGCCGGTCCCGGGCTTCTTTCGGCACAAACCGCTCTCAGGAGCTCCCTGCGCTCGCCACAATGCTCTGTGTGCGAAGAAGCCGCTTCTTCGCCTCCGGGAGAATCGGCGAGCGGCAGCTTCCCAAAGGCGAAGATGCAAGCTGCAGCACACAGGCACAGTGTGGGCAGCCTTCAGACTTAGAGAAAACAGTACTTTACCACTCTCCTGCCTTTTCCATGGTTATTCTATTGGAAAAGAACGAGTTTTGGACAACTACCTTTCATTCTTGCCAAACTCTTTGCAGACCCCCGTGCAAGCTTAAGAACAAGATTTTGGATGTTTTCTTTCCTGGCAGAGTTTCTCCTTGCAAGATATGGTGGAAAAGCTTTTTGCTGAGTGTAGAGCGGCAAGACACGCAGAAGACGCAGATACGCAGCTCTCCGAAGCTAAGTGCCGGTCCCGGGCTTCTTTCGGCACAAACCGCTCTCAGGAGCTCCCTGCGCTCGCCACAATGCTCTGTGTGCAAAGAAGCCGCTTCTTCGCCTCCGGGAGAATCGGCGAGCGGCAGCTTCCCAAAGGCGAAGATGCAAGCTGCAGCACACAGGCACAGTGTGGGCAGCCTTCAGACTTAGAGAAAACAGTACTTTACCACTCTCCTGCCTTTTCCATGGTTATTCTATTGGAAAAGAACGAGTTTTGGACAACTACCTTTCATTCTTGCCACACTCTTTGCAGACCTGCGTGCAAGCTTTAGAACAAGATTTTGGATGTTTTCTTTCCTGGCAGAGTTTCTCCTTGCAAGATATGGTGGAAAAGCTTTTTGCTGAGTGTAGAGCGGCAAGACACGCAGAAGACGCAGATACGCAGCTCTCCGAAGCTAAGTGCCGGTCCCGGGCTTCTTTCGGCACAAACCACTCTCAGGAGCTCCCTGCGCTCGCCACAATGCTCTGTGAGCGAAAGAAGCCGCTTCTTCGCCTCCGGGAGAATCGGCGAGCGGCAGCTTCCCAAAGGCGAAGATGCAAGCTGCAGCACACAGGCACAGTGTGGGCAGCCTTCAGACTTAGAGAAAACAGTACTTTACCACTCTCCTGCCTTTTCCATGGTTATTCTATTGGAAAAGAACGAGTTTTGGACAACTACCTTTCATTCTTGCCAAACTCTTTGCAGACCTCCGTGCAAGCTTTAGAACAAGATTTTGGATGTTTTCTTTCCTGGCAGAGTTTCTCCTTGCAAGATATGGTGGAAAAGCTTTTTGCTGAGTGTAGAGCGGCAAGACACGCAGAAGACGCAGATACGCAGCTCTCCGAAGCTAAGTGCCGGTCTCGGGCTTCTTTCGGCACAAACCGCTCTCAGGAGCTCCCTGCGCTCGCCACAATGCTCTGTGTGCGAAGAAGCCGCTTCTTCGCCTCCGGGAGAATCGGCGAGCGGCAGCTTCCCAAAGGCGAAGATGCAAGCTGCAGCACACAGGCACAGTGTGGGCAGCCTTCAGACTTAGAGAAAACAGTACTTTACCACTCTCCTGCCTTTTCCATGGTTATTCTATTGGAAAAGAACGAGTTTTGGACAACTACCTTTCATTCTTGCCAAACTCTTTGCAGACCTCCGTGCAAGCTTTAGAACAAGATTTTGGATGTTTTCTTTCCTGGCAGAGTTTCTCCTTGCAAGATATGGTGGAAAAGCTTTTTGCTGAGTGTAGAGCGGCAAGACACGCAGAAGACGCAGATACGCAGCTCTCCGAAGCTAAGTGCCGGTCTCGGGCTTCTTTCGGCACAAACCGCTCTCAGGAGCTCCCTGCGCTCGCCACAATGCTCTGTGTGCGAAGAAGCCGCTTCTTCGCCTCCGGGAGAATCGGCGAGCGGCAGCTTCCCAAAGGCGAAGATGCAAAGCTGCAGCACACAGGCACAGTGTGGGCAGCCTTCAGACTTAGAGAAAACAGTACTTTACCACTCTCCTGCCTTTTCCATGGTTATTCTATTGGAAAAGAACGAGTTTTGGACAACTACCTTTCATTCTTGCCAAACTCTTTGCAGACCTCCGTGCAAGCTTTAGAACAAGATTTTGGATGTTTTCTTTCCTGGCAGAGTTTCTCCTTGCAAGATATGGTGGAAAAGCTTTTTGCTGAGTGTAGAGCGGCAAGACACGCAGAAGACGCAGATACGCAGCTCTCCGAAGCTAAGTGCCGGTCCCGGGCTTCTTTCGGCACAAACCGCTCTCAGCAGCTCCCTGCGCTCGCCACAATGCTCTGTGTGCGAAGAAGCCGCTTCTTCGCCTCCGGGAGAATCGGCGAGCGGCAGCTTCCCAAAGGCGAAGATGCAAGCTGCAGCACACAGGCACAGTGTGGGCAGCCTTCAGACTTAGAGAAAACAGTACTTGACCACTCTCCTGCCTTTTCCATGGTTATTCTATTGGAAAAGAACGAGTTTTGGACAACTACCTTTCATTCTTGCCAAACTCTTTGCAGACCTCCATGCAAGCTTTAGAACAAGATTTTGGATGTTTTCTTTCCTGGCAGAGTTTCTCCTTGCAAGATATGGTGGAAAAGCTTTTTGCTGAGTGTAGAGCGGCAAGACACGCAGAAGACGCAGATACGCAGCTCTCCGAAGCTAAGTGCCGGTCCCGGGCTTCTTTCGGCACAAACCGCTCTCAGGAGCTCCCTGCGCTCGCCACAATGCTCTGTGTGCGAAGAAGCCGCTTCTTCGCCTCCGGGAGAATCGGCGAGCGGCAGCTTCCCAAAGGCGAAGATGCAAGCTGCAGCACACAGGCACAGTGTGGGCAGCCTTCAGACTTAGAGAAAACAGTACTTTACCACTCTCCTGCCTTTTCCATGGTTATTCTATTGGAAAAGAACGAGTTTTGGACAACTACCTTTCATTCTTGCCACACTCTTTGCAGACCTGCGTGCAAGCTTAAGAACAAGATTTTGGATGTTTTCTTTCCTGGCAGAGTTTCTCCTTGCAAGATATGGTGGAAAAGCTTTTTGCTGAGTGTAGAGCGGCAAGACACGCAGAAGACGCAGATACGCAGCTCTCCGAAGCTAAGTGCCGGTCCCGGGCTTCTTTCGGCACAAACCGCTCTCAGGAGCTCCCTGCGCTCGCCACAATGCTCTGTGTGCGAAGAAGCCGCTTCTTCGCCTCCGGGAGAATCGGCGAGCGGCAGCTTCCCAAAGGCGAAGATGCAAGCTGCAGCACACAGGCACAGTGTGGGCAGCCTTCAGACTTAGAGAAAACAGTACTTTACCACTCTCCTGCCTTTTCCATGGTTATTCTATTGGAAAAGAACGAGTTTTGGACAACTACCTTTCATTCTTGCCACACTCTTTGCAGACCTGCGTGCAAGCTTTAGAACAAGATTTTGGATGTTTTCTTTCCTGGCAGAGTTTCTCCTTGCAAGATATGGTGGAAAAGCTTTTGGCTGAGTGTAGAGCGGCAAGACACGCAGAAGACGCAGATATGCAGCTCTCCGAAGCTAAGTGCCGGTCCCGGGCTTCTTTCGGCACAAACCGCTCTCAGGAGCTCCCTGCGCTCGCCACAATGCTCTGTGTGCGAAGAAGCCGCTTCTTCGCCTCCGGGAGAATCGGCGAGCGGCAGCTTCCCAAAGGCGAAGATGCAAGCTGCAGCACACAGGCACAGTGTGGGCAGCCTTCAGACTTAGAGAAAACAGTACTTTACCACTCTCCTGCCTTTTCCATGGTTATTCTATTGGAAAAGAACGAGTTTTGGACAACTACCTTTCATTCTTGCCAAACTCTTTGCAGACCCCCGTGCAAGCTTAAGAACAAGATTTTGGATGTTTTCTTTCCTGGCAGAGTTTCTCCTTGCAAGATATGGTGGAAAAGCTTTTTGCTGAGTGTAGAGCGGCAAGACACGCAGAAGACGCAGATACGCAGCTCTCCGAAGCTAAGTGCCGGTCCCGGGCTTCTTTCGGCACAAACCGCTCTCAGGAGCTCCCTGCGCTCGCCACAATGCTCTGTGTGCGAAGAAGCCGCTTCTTCGCCTCCGGGAGAATCGGCGAGCGGCAGCTTCCCAAAGGCGAAGATGCAAGCTGCAGCACACAGGCACAGTGTGGGCAGCCTTCAGACTTAGAGAAAACAGTACTTTACCACTCTCCTGCCTTTTCCATGGTTATTCTATTGGAAAAGAACGAGTTTTGGACAACTACCTTTCATTCTTGCCAAACTCTTTGCAGACCTGCGTGCAAGCTTTAGAACAAGATTTTGGATGTTTTCTTTCCTGGCAGAGTTTCTCCTTGCAAGATATGCTGGAAAAGCTTTTGGCTGAGTGTAGAGCGGCAAGACACGCAGAAGACGCAGATACGCAGCTCTCCGAAGCTAAGTGCCGGTCCTGGGCTTCTTTCGGCACAAACCGCTCTCAGGAGCTCCCTGCGCTCGCCACAATGCTCTGTGTGCGAAGAAGCCGCTTCTTCGCCTCCGGGAGAATCGGCGAGCGGCAGCTTCCCAAAGGCGAAGATGCAAGCTGCAGCACACAGGCACAGTGTGGGCAGCCTTCAGACTTAGAGAAAACAGTACTTTACCACTCTCCTGCCTTTTCCATGGTTATTCTATTGGAAAAGAACGAGTTTTGGACAACTACCTTTCATTCTTGCCACACTCTTTGCAGACCTCCGTGCAAGCTTTAGAACAAGATTTTGGATGTTTTCTTTCCTGGCAGAGTTTCTCCTTGCAAGATATGGTGGAAAAGCTTTTTGCTGAGTGTAGAGCGGCAAGACACGCAGAAGACGCAGATACGCAGCTCTCCGAAGCTAAGTGCCGGTCCCGGGCTTCTTTCGGCACAAACCGCTCTCAGGAGCTCCCTGCGCTCGCCACAATGCTCTGTGAGCGAAGAAGCCGCTTCTTCGCCTCCGGGAGAATCGGCGAGCGGCAGCTTCCCAAAGGCGAAGATGCAAGCTGCAGCACACAGGCACAGTGTGGGCAGCCTTCAGACTTAGAGAAAACAGTACTTTACCACTCTCCTGCCTTTTCCATGGTTATTCTATTGGAAAAGAACGAGTTTTGGACAACTACCTTTCATTCTTGCCAAACTCTTTGCAGACCTCCGTGCAAGCTTTAGAACAAGATTTTGGATGTTTTCTTTCCTGGCAGAGTTTCTCCTTGCAAGATATGCTGGAAAAGCTTTTTGCTGAGTGTAGAGCGGCAAGACACGCAGAAGACGCAGATACGCAGCTCTCCGAAGCTAAGTGCCGGTCCCGGGCTTCTTTCGGCACAAACCGCTCTCAGCAGCTCCCTGCGCTCGCCACAATGCTCTGTGTGCGAAGAAGCCGCTTCTTCGCCTGCGGGAGAATCGGCGAGCGGCAGCTTCCCAAAGGCGAAGATGCAAGCTGCAGCACACAGGCACAGTGTGGGCAGCCTTCAGACTTAGAGAAAACAGTACTTTACCACTCTCCTGCCTTTTCCATGGTTATTCTATTGGAAAAGAACGAGTTTTGGACAACTACCTTTCATTCTTGCCAAACTCTTTGCAGACCCCCGTGCAAGCTTTAGAACAAGATTTTGGATGTTTTCTTTCCTGGCAGAGTTTCTCCTTGCAAGATATGGTGGAAAAGCTTTTTGCTGAGTGTAGAGCGGCAAGACACGCAGAAGACGCAGATACGCAGCTCTCCGAAGCTAAGTGCCGGTCCCGGGCTTCTTTCGGCACAAACCGCTCTCAGGAGCTCCCTGCGCTCGCCACAATGCTCTGTGTGCGAAGAAGCCGCTTCTTCGCCTCCGGGAGAATCGGCGAGCGGCAGCTTCCCAAAGGCGAAGATGCAAGCTGCAGCACACAGGCACAGTGTGGGCAGCCTTCAGACTTAGAGAAAACAGAACTTTACCACTCTCCTGCCTTTTCCATGGTTATTCTATTGGAAAAGAACGAGTTTTGGACAACTACCTTTCATTCTTGCCAAACTCTTTGCAGACCCCCGTGCAAGCTTTAGAACAAGATTTTGGATGTTTTCTTTCCTGGCAGAGTTTCTCCTTGCAAGATATGGTGGAAAAGCTTTTTGCTGAGTGTAGAGCGGCAAGACACGCAGAAGACGCAGATACGCAGCTCTCCGAAGCTAAGTGCCGGTCCCGGGCTTCTTTCGGCACAAACCGCTCTCAGGAGCTCCCTGCGCTCGCCACAATGCTCTGTGTGCGAAGAAGCCACTTCTTCGCCTGCGGGAGAATCGGCGAGCGGCAGCTTCCCAAAGGCGAAGATGCAAGCTGCAGCACACAGGCACAGTGTGGGCAGCCTTCAGACTTAGAGAAAACAGCACTTTACCACTCTCCTGCCTTTTCCATGGTTATTCTATTGGAAAAGAACGAGTTTTGGACAACTACCTTTCATTCTTGCCAAACTCTTTGCAGACCCCCGTGCAAGCTTAAGAACAAGATTTTGGATGTTTTCTTTCCTGGCAGAGTTTCTCCTTGCAAGATATGGTGGAAAAGCTTTTGGCTGAGTGTAGAGCGGCAAGACACGCAGAAGACGCAGATACGCAGCTCTCCGAAGCTAAGTGCCGGTCCCGGGCTTCTTTCGGCACAAACCGCTCTCAGGAGCTCCCTGCGCTCGCCACAATGCTCTGTGTGCGAAGAAGCCGCTTCTTCGCCTCCGGGAGAATCGGCGAGCGGCAGCTTCCCAAAGGCGAAGATGCAAGCTGCAGCACACAGGCACAGTGTGGGCAGCCTTCAGACTTAGAGAAAACAGTACTTTACCACTCTCCTGCCTTTTCCATGGTTATTCTATTGGAAAAGAACGAGTTTTGGACAACTACCTTTCATTCTTGCCAAACTCTTTGCAGACCTCCGTGCAAGCTTTAGAACAAGATTTTGGATGTTTTCTTTCCTGGCAGAGTTTCTCCTTGCAAGATATGGTGGAAAAGCTTTTTGCTGAGTGTAGAGCGGCAAGACACGCAGAAGACGCAGATACGCAGCTCTCCGAAGCTAAGTGCCTGTCTCGGGCTTCTTTCGGCACAAACCGCTCTCAGGAGCTCCCTGCACTCGCCACAATGCTCTGTGTGCGAAGAAGCCGCTTCTTCGCCTGCGGGAGAATCGGCGAGCGGCAGCTTCCCAAAGGCGAAGATGCAAGCTGCTGCACACAGGCACAGTGTGGGCAGCCTTCAGACTTAGAGAAAACAGTACTTTACCACTCTCCTGCCTTTTCCATGGTTATTCTATTGGAAAAGAACGAGTTTTGGACAACTACCTTTCATTCTTGCCAAACTCTTTGCAGACCTCCGTGCAAGCTTTAGAACAAGATTTTGGATGTTTTCTTTCCTGGCAGAGTTTCTCCTTGCAAGATATGGTGGAAAAGCTTTTTGCTGAGTGTAGAGCGGCAAGACACGCAGAAGACGCAGATACGCAGCTCTCCGAAGCTAAGTGCCGGTCCCGGGCTTCTTTCGGCACAAACCGCTCTCAGGAGCTCCCTGCGCTCGCCACAATGCTCTGTGTGCGAAGAAGCCGCTTCTTCGCCTCCGGGAGAATCGGCGAGCGGCAGCTTCCCAAAGGCGAAGATGCAAGCTGCAGCACACAGGCACAGTGTGGGCAGCCTTCAGACTTAGAGAAAACAGTACTTGACCACTCTCCTGCCTTTTCCATGGTTATTCTATTGGAAAAGAACGAGTTTTGGACAACTACCTTTCATTCTTGCCAAACTCTTTGCAGACCCCCGTGCAAGCTTTAGAACAAGATTTTGGATGTTTTCTTTCCTGGCAGAGTTTCTCCTTGCAAGATATGGTGGAAAAGCTTTTGGCTGAGTGTAGAGCGGCAAGACACGCAGAAGACGCAGATACGCAGCTCTCCGAAGCTAAGTGCCGGTCCCGGGCTTCTTTCGGCACAAACCGCTCTCAGGAGCTCCCTGCGCTCGCCACAATGCTCTGTGTGCGAAGAAGCCGCTTCTTCGCCTCCGGGAGAATCGGCGAGCGGCAGCTTCCCAAAGGCGAAGATGCAAGCTGCAGCACACAGGCACAGTGTGGGCAGCCTTCAGACTTAGAGAAAACAGTACTTTACCACTCTCCTGCCTTTTCCATGGTTATTCTATTGGAAAAGAACGAGTTTTGGACAACTACCTTTCATTCTTGCCACACTCTTTGCAGACCTGCGTGCAAGCTTTAGAACAAGATTTTGGATGTTTTCTTTCCTGGCAGAGTTTCTCCTTGCAAGATATGGTGGAAAAGCTTTTTGCTGAGTGTAGAGCGGCAAGACACGCAGAAGACGCAGATACGCAGCTCTCCGAAGCTAAGTGCCGGTCCCGGGCTTCTTTCGGCACAAACCGCTCTCAGCAGCTCCCTGCGCTCGCCACAATGCTCTGTGTGCGAAGAAGCCGCTTCTTCGCCTCCGGGAGAATCGGCGAGCGGCAGCTTCCCAAAGGCGAAGATGCAAGCTGCAGCACACAGGCACAGTGTGGGCAGCCTTCAGACTTAGAGAAAACAGTACTTTACCACTCTCCTGCCTTTTCCATGGTTATTCTATTGGAAAAGAACGAGTTTTGGACAACTACCTTTCATTCTTGCCACACTCTTTGCAGACCTGCGTGCAAGCTTTAGAACAAGATTTTGGATGTTTTCTTTCCTGGCAGAGTTTCTCCTTGCAAGATATGGTGGAAAAGCTTTTTGCTGAGTGTAGAGCGGCAAGACACGCAGAAGACGCAGATACGCAGCTCTCCGAAGCTAAGTGCCGGTCCCGGGCTTCTTTCGGCACAAACCGCTCTCAGCAGCTCCCTGCGCTCGCCACAATGCTCTGTGTGCGAAGAAGCCGCTTCTTCGCCTCCGGGAGAATCGGCGAGCGGCAGCTTCCCAAAGGCGAAGATGCAAGCTGCAGCACACAGGCACAGTGTGGGCAGCCTTCAGACTTAGAGAAAACAGTACTTGACCACTCTCCTGCCTTTTCCATGGTTATTCTATTGGAAAAGAACGAGTTTTGGACAACTACCTTTCATTCTTGCCAAACTCTTTGCAGACCTCCGTGCAAGCTTTAGAACAAGATTTTGGATGTTTTCTTTCCTGGCAGAGTTTCTCCTTGCAAGATATGGTGGAAAAGCTTTTGGCTGAGTGTAGAGCGGCAAGACACGCAGAAGACGCAGATACGCAGCTCTCCGAAGCTAAGTGCCGGTCCCGGGCTTCTTTCGGCACAAACCGCTCTCAGCAGCTCCCTGCGCTCGCCACAATGCTCTGTGTGCGAAGAAGCCGCTTCTTCGCCTCCGGGAGAATCGGCGAGCGGCAGCTTCCCAAAGGCGAAGATGCAAGCTGCAGCACACAGGCACAGTGTGGGCAGCCTTCAGACTTAGAGAAAACAGTACTTTACCACTCTCCTGCCTTTTCCATGGTTATTCTATTGGAAAAGAACGAGTTTTGGACAACTACCTTTCATTCTTGCCAAACTCTTTGCAGACCCCCGTGCAAGCTTTAGAACAAGATTTTGGATGTTTTCTTTCCTGGCAGAGTTTCTCCTTGCAAGATATGGTGGAAAAGCTTTTTGCTGAGTGTAGAGCGGCAAGACACGCAGAAGACGCAGATACGCAGCTCTCCGAAGCTAAGTGCCGGTCCCGGGCTTCTTTCGGCACAAACCGCTCTCAGGAGCTCCCTGCGCTCGCCACAATGCTCTGTGTGCGAAGAAGCCGCTTCTTCGCCTCCGGGAGAATCGGCGAGCGGCAGCTTCCCAAAGGCGAAGATGCAAGCTGCAGCACACAGGCACAGTGTGGGCAGCCTTCAGACTTAGAGAAAACAGAACTTTACCACTCTCCTGCCTTTTCCATGGTTATTCTATTGGAAAAGAACGAGTTTTGGACAACTACCTTTCATTCTTGCCAAACTCTTTGCAGACCTCCGTGCAAGCTTTAGAACAAGATTTTGGATGTTTTCTTTCCTGGCAGAGTTTCTCCTTGCAAGATATGGTGGAAAAGCTTTTTGCTGAGTGTAGAGCGGCAAGACACGCAGAAGACGCAGATACGCAGCTCTCCGAAGCTAAGTGCCGGTCCCGGGCTTCTTTCGGCACAAACCGCTCTCAGGAGCTCCCTGCGCTCGCCACAATGCTCTGTGTGCGAAGAAGCCACTTCTTCGCCTGCGGGAGAATCGGCGAGCGGCAGCTTCCCAAAGGCGAAGATGCAAGCTGCAGCACACAGGCACAGTGTGGGCAGCCTTCAGACTTAGAGAAAACAGCACTTTACCACTCTCCTGCCTTTTCCATGGTTATTCTATTGGAAAAGAACGAGTTTTGGACAACTACCTTTCATTCTTGCCAAACTCTTTGCAGACCCCCGTGCAAGCTTAAGAACAAGATTTTGGATGTTTTCTTTCCTGGCAGAGTTTCTCCTTGCAAGATATGGTGGAAAAGCTTTTGGCTGAGTGTAGAGCGGCAAGACACGCAGAAGACGCAGATACGCAGCTCTCCGAAGCTAAGTGCCGGTCCCGGGCTTCTTTCGGCACAAACCGCTCTCAGGAGCTCCCTGCGCTCGCCACAATGCTCTGTGTGCGAAGAAGCCGCTTCTTCGCCTCCGGGAGAATCGGCGAGCGGCAGCTTCCCAAAGGCGAAGATGCAAGCTGCAGCACACAGGCACAGTGTGGGCAGCCTTCAGACTTAGAGAAAACAGTACTTTACCACTCTCCTGCCTTTTCCATGGTTATTCTATTGGAAAAGAACGAGTTTTGGACAACTACCTTTCATTCTTGCCAAACTCTTTGCAGACCTCCGTGCAAGCTTTAGAACAAGATTTTGGATGTTTTCTTTCCTGGCAGAGTTTCTCCTTGCAAGATATGGTGGAAAAGCTTTTTGCTGAGTGTAGAGCGGCAAGACACGCAGAAGACGCAGATACGCAGCTCTCCGAAGCTAAGTGCCTGTCTCGGGCTTCTTTCGGCACAAACCGCTCTCAGGAGCTCCCTGCACTCGCCACAATGCTCTGTGTGCGAAGAAGCCGCTTCTTCGCCTGCGGGAGAATCGGCGAGCGGCAGCTTCCCAAAGGCGAAGATGCAAGCTGCTGCACACAGGCACAGTGTGGGCAGCCTTCAGACTTAGAGAAAACAGTACTTTACCACTCTCCTGCCTTTTCCATGGTTATTCTATTGGAAAAGAACGAGTTTTGGACAACTACCTTTCATTCTTGCCAAACTCTTTGCAGACCTCCGTGCAAGCTTTAGAACAAGATTTTGGATGTTTTCTTTCCTGGCAGAGTTTCTCCTTGCAAGATATGGTGGAAAAGCTTTTTGCTGAGTGTAGAGCGGCAAGACACGCAGAAGACGCAGATACGCAGCTCTCCGAAGCTAAGTGCCGGTCCCGGGCTTCTTTCGGCACAAACCGCTCTCAGGAGCTCCCTGCGCTCGCCACAATGCTCTGTGTGCGAAGAAGCCGCTTCTTCGCCTCCGGGAGAATCGGCGAGCGGCAGCTTCCCAAAGGCGAAGATGCAAGCTGCAGCACACAGGCACAGTGTGGGCAGCCTTCAGACTTAGAGAAAACAGTACTTGACCACTCTCCTGCCTTTTCCATGGTTATTCTATTGGAAAAGAACGAGTTTTGGACAACTACCTTTCATTCTTGCCAAACTCTTTGCAGACCTGCGTGCAAGCTTTAGAACAAGATTTTGGATGTTTTCTTTCCTGGCAGAGTTTCTCCTTGCAAGATATGGTGGAAAAGCTTTTGGCTGAGTGTAGAGCGGCAAGACACGCAGAAGACGCAGATACGCAGCTCTCCGAAGCTAAGTGCCGGTCCCGGGCTTCTTTCGGCACAAACCGCTCTCAGGAGCTCCCTGCGCTCGCCACAATGCTCTGTGTGCGAAGAAGCCGCTTCTTCGCCTCCGGGAGAATCGGCGAGCGGCAGCTTCCCAAAGGCGAAGATGCAAGCTGCAGCACACAGGCACAGTGTGGGCAGCCTTCAGACTTAGAGAAAACAGTACTTTACCACTCTCCTGCCTTTTCCATGGTTATTCTATTGGAAAAGAACGAGTTTTGGACAACTACCTTTCATTCTTGCCACACTCTTTGCAGACCTGCGTGCAAGCTTTAGAACAAGATTTTGGATGTTTTCTTTCCTGGCAGAGTTTCTCCTTGCAAGATATGGTGGAAAAGCTTTTTGCTGAGTGTAGAGCGGCAAGACACGCAGAAGACGCAGATACGCAGCTCTCCGAAGCTAAGTGCCGGTCCCGGGCTTCTTTCGGCACAAACCGCTCTCAGCAGCTCCCTGTGCTCGCCACAATGCTCTGTGAGCGAAGAAGCCGCTTCTTCGCCTCCGGGAGAATCGGCGAGCGGCAGCTTCCCAAAGGCGAAGATGCAAGCTGCAGCACACAGGCACAGTGTGGGCAGCCTTCAGACTTAGAGAAAACAGTACTTGACCACTCTCCTGCCTTTTCCATGGTTATTCTATTGGAAAAGAACGAGTTTTGGACAACTACCTTTCATTCTTGCCAAACTCTTTGCAGACCTCCGTGCAAGCTTTAGAACAAGATTTTGGATGTTTTCTTTCCTGGCAGAGTTTCTCCTTGCAAGATATGGTGGAAAAGCTTTTGGCTGAGTGTAGAGCGGCAAGACACGCAGAAGACGCAGATACGCAGCTCTCCGAAGCTAAGTGCCGGTCCCGGGCTTCTTTCGGCACAAACCGCTCTCAGCAGCTCCCTGCGCTCGCCACAATGCTCTGTGTGCGAAGAAGCCGCTTCTTCGCCTCCGGGAGAATCGGCGAGCGGCAGCTTCCCAAAGGCGAAGATGCAAGCTGCAGCACACAGGCACAGTGTGGGCAGCCTTCAGACTTAGAGAAAACAGTACTTTACCACTCTCCTGCCTTTTCCATGGTTATTCTATTGGAAAAGAACGAGTTTTGGACAACTACCTTTCATTCTTGCCAAACTCTTTGCAGACCCCCGTGCAAGCTTTAGAACAAGATTTTGGATGTTTTCTTTCCTGGCAGAGTTTCTCCTTGCAAGATATGGTGGAAAAGCTTTTTGCTGAGTGTAGAGCGGCAAGACACGCAGAAGACGCAGATACGCAGCTCTCCGAAGCTAAGTGCCGGTCCCGGGCTTCTTTCGGCACAAACCGCTCTCAGGAGCTCCCTGCGCTCGCCACAATGCTCTGTGAGCGAAGAAGCCGCTTCTTCGCCTCCGGGAGAATCGGCGAGCGGCAGCTTCCCAAAGGCGAAGATGCAAGCTGCAGCACACAGGCACAGTGTGGGCAGCCTTCAGACTTAGAGAAAACAGTACTTTACCACTCTCCTGCCTTTTCCATGGTTATTCTATTGGAAAAGAACGAGTTTTGGACAACTACCTTTCATTCTTGCCAAACTCTTTGCAGACCCCCGTGCAAGCTTTAGAACAAGATTTTGGATGTTTTCTTTCCTGGCAGAGTTTCTCCTTGCAAGATATGGTGGAAAAGCTTTTTGCTGAGTGTAGAGCGGCAAGACACGCAGAAGACGCAGATACGCAGCTCTCCGAAGCTAAGTGCCGGTCCCGGGCTTCTTTCGGCACAAACCGCTCTCAGGAGCTCCCTGCGCTCGCCACAATGCTCTGTGTGCGAAGAAGCCGCTTCTTCGCCTCCGGGAGAATCGGCGAGCGGCAGCTTCCCAAAGGCGAAGATGCAAGCTGCACCACGCAGGCACAGTGTGGGCAGCCTTCAGACTTAGAGAAAACAGTACTTTACCACTCTCCTGCCTTTTCCATGGTTATTCTATTGGAAAAGAACGAGTTTTGGACAACTACCTTTCATTCTTGCCAAACTCTTTGCAGACCTCCGTGCAAGCTTTAGAACAAGATTTTGGATGTTTTCTTTCCTGGCAGAGTTTCTCCTTGCAAGATATGGTGGAAAAGCTTTTGGCTGAGTGTAGAGCGGCAAGACACGCAGAAGACGCAGATACGCAGCTCTCCGAAGCTAAGTGCCGGTCCCGGGCTTCTTTCGGCACAAACCGCTCTCAGGAGCTCCCTGCGCTCGCCACAATGCTCTGTGTGCGAAGAAGCCGCTTCTTCGCCTCCGGGAGAATCGGCGAGCGGCAGCTTCCCAAAGGCGAAGATGCAAGCTGCAGCACACAGGCACAGTGTGGGCAGCCTTCAGACTTAGAGAAAACAGTACTTTACCACTCTCCTGCCTTTTCCATGGTTATTCTATTGGAAAAGAACGAGTTTTGGACAACTACCTTTCATTCTTGCCAAACTCTTTGCAGACCCCCGTGCAAGCTTAAGAACAAGATTTTGGATGTTTTCTTTCCTGGCAGAGTTTCTCCTTGCAAGATATGGTGGAAAAGCTTTTTTCTGAGTGTAGAGCGGCAAGACACGCAGAAGACGCAGATACGCACCTCTGCGAAGCTAAGTGCCGGTCCCGGGCTTCTTTCGGCACAAACCGCTCTCAGGAGCTCCCTGCGCTCGCCACAATGCTCTGTGTGCGAAGAAGCCGCTTCTTCGCCTGCGGGAGAATCGGCGAGCGGCAGCTTCCCAAAGGCGAAGATGCAAGCTGCAGCACACAGGCACAGTGTGGGCAGCCTTCAGACTTAGAGAAAACAGTACTTTACCACTCTCCTGCCTTTTCCATGGTTATTCTATTGGAAAAGAACGAGTTTTGGACAACTACCTTTCATTCTTGCCAAACTCTTTGCAGACCTGCGTGCAAGCTTTAGAACAAGATTTTGGATGTTTTCTTTCCTGGCAGAGTTTCTCCTTGCAAGATATGGTGGAAAAGCTTTTGGCTGAGTGTAGAGCGGCAAGACACGCAGAAGACGCAGATACGCAGCTCTCCGAAGCTAAGTGCCGGTCCCGGGCTTCTTTCGGCACAAACCGCTCTCAGGAGCTCCCTGCGCTCGCCACAATGCTCTGTGTGCGAAGAAGCCGCTTCTTCGCCTCCGGGAGAATCGGCGAGCGGCAGCTTCCCAAAGGCGAAGATGCAAGCTGCAGCACACAGGCACAGTGTGGGCAGCCTTCAGACTTAGAGAAAACAGTACTTTACCACTCTCCTGCCTTTTCCATGGTTATTCTATTGGAAAAGAACGAGTTTTGGACAACTACCTTTCATTCTTGCCAAACTCTTTGCAGACCCCCGTGCAAGCTTTAGAACAAGATTTTGGATGTTTTCTTTCCTGGCAGAGTTTCTCCTTGCAAGATATGGTGGAAAAGCTTTTTGCTGAGTGTAGAGCGGCAAGACACGCAGAAGACGCAGATACGCAGCTCTCCGAAGCTAAGTGCCGGTCCCGGGCTTCTTTCGGCACAAACCGCTCTCAGGAGCTCCCTGCGCTCGCCACAATGCTCTGTGTGCGAAGAAGCCGCTTCTTCGCCTCCGGGAGAATCGGCGAGCGGCAGCTTCCCAAAGGCGAAGATGCAAGCTGCAGCACACAGGCACAGTGTGGCCAGCCTTCAGACTTAGAGAAAACAGTACTTGACCACTCTCCTGCCTTTTCCATGGTTATTCTATTGGAAAAGAACGAGTTTTGGACAACTACCTTTCATTCTTGCCACACTCTTTGCAGACCTCCGTGCAAGCTTTAGAACAAGATTTTGGATGTTTTCTTTCCTGGCAGAGTTTCTCCTTGCAAGATATGGTGGAAAAGCTTTTTGCTGAGTGTAGAGCGGCAAGACACGCAGAAGACGCAGATACGCAGCTCTCCGAAGCTAAGTGCCGGTCCCGGGCTTCTTTCGGCACAAACCGCTCTCAGGAGCTCCCTGCGCTCGCCACAATGCTCTGTGTGCGAAGAAGCCGCTTCTTCGCCTCCGGGAGAATCGGCGAGCGGCAGCTTCCCAAAGGCGAAGATGCAAGCTGCAGCACACAGGCACAGTGTGGGCAGCCTTCAGACTTAGAGAAAACAGTACTTTACCACTCTCCTGCCTTTTCCATGGTTATTCTATTGGAAAAGAACGAGTTTTGGACAACTACCTTTCATTCTTGCCAAACTCTTTGCAGACCCCCGTGCAAGCTTAAGAACAAGATTTTGGATGTTTTCTTTCCTGGCAGAGTTTCTCCTTGCAAGATATGGTGGAAAAGCTTTTTGCTGAGTGTAGAGCGGCAAGACACGCAGAAGACGCAGATACGCAGCTCTCCGAAGCTAAGTGCCGGTCCCGGGCTTCTTTCGGCACAAACCGCTCTCAGGAGCTCCCTGCGCTCGCCACAATGCTCTGTGTGCGAAGAAGCCGCTTCTTCGCCTCCGGGAGAATCGGCGAGCGGCAGCTTCCCAAAGGCGAAGATGCAAGCTGCAGCACACAGGCACAGTGTGGGCAGCCTTCAGACTTAGAGAAAACAGTACTTTACCACTCTCCTGCCTTTTCCATGGTTATTCTATTGGAAAAGAACGAGTTTTGGACAACTACCTTTCATTCTTGCCACACTCTTTGCAGACCTGCGTGCAAGCTTTAGAACAAGATTTTGGATGTTTTCTTTCCTGGCAGAGTTTCTCCTTGCAAGATATGGTGGAAAAGCTTTTGGCTGAGTGTAGAGCGGCAAGACACGCAGAAGACGCAGATACGCAGCTCTCCGAAGCTAAGTGCCGGTCCCGGGCTTCTTTCGGCACAAACCGCTCTCAGGAGCTCCCTGCGCTCGCCACAATGCTCTGTGTGCGAAGAAGCCACTTCTTCGCCTCCGGGAGAATCGGCGAGCGGCAGCTTCCCAAAGGCGAAGATGCAAGCTGCAGCACACAGGCACAGTGTGGGCAGCCTTCAGACTTAGAGAAAACAGTACTTTACCACTCTCCTGCCTTTTCCATGGTTATTCTATTGGAAAAGAACGAGTTTTGGACAACTACCTTTCATTCTTGCCAAACTCTTTGCAGACCCCCGTGCAAGCTTTAGAACAAGATTTTGGATGTTTTCTTTCCTGGCAGAGTTTCTCCTTGCAAGATATGGTGGAAAAGCTTTTTGCTGAGTGTAGAGCGGCAAGACACGCAGAAGACGCAGATACGCAGCTCTCCGAAGCTAAGTGCCGGTCCCGGGCTTCTTTCGGCACAAACCGCTCTCAGGAGCTCCCTGCGCTCGCCACAATGCTCTGTGTGCGAAGAAGCCGCTTCTTCGCCTGCGGGAGAATCGGCGAGCGGCAGCTTCCCAAAGGCGAAGATGCAAGCTGCAGCACACAGGCACAGTGTGGGCAGCCTTCAGACTTAGAGAAAACAGTACTTTACCACTCTCCTGCCTTTTCCATGGTTATTCTATTGGAAAAGAACGAGTTTTGGACAACTACCTTTCATTCTTGCCAAACTCTTTGCAGACCCCCGTGCAAGCTTTAGAACAAGATTTTGGATGTTTTCTTTCCTGGCAGAGTTTCTCCTTGCAAGATATGGTGGAAAAGCTTTTTGCTGAGTGTAGAGCGGCAAGACACGCAGAAGACGCAGATACGCAGCTCTCCGAAGCTAAGTGCCGGTCCCGGGCTTCTTTCGGCACAAACCGCTCTCAGCAGCTCCCTGCGCTCGCCACAATGCTCTGTGAGCGAAGAAGCCGCTTCTTCGCCTCCGGGAGAATCGGCGAGCGGCAGCTTCCCAAAGGCGAAGATGCAAGCTGCAGCACACAGGCACAGTGTGGGCAGCCTTCAGACTTAGAGAAAACAGTACTTTACCACTCTCCTGCCTTTTCCATGGTTATTCTATTGGAAAAGAACGAGTTTTGGACAACTACCTTTCATTCTTGCCAAACTCTTTGCAGACCCCCGTGCAAGCTTTAGAACAAGATTTTGGATGTTTTCTTTCCTGGCAGAGTTTCTCCTTGCAAGATATGGTGGAAAAGCTTTTTGCTGAGTGTAGAGCGGCAAGACACGCAGAAGACGCAGATACGCAGCTCTCCGAAGCTAAGTGCCGGTCCCGGGCTTCTTTCGGCACAAACCGCTCTCAGGAGCTCCCTGCGCTCGCCACAATGCTCTGTGAGCGAAGAAGCCGCTTCTTCGCCTCCGGGAGAATCGGCGAGCGGCAGCTTCCCAAAGGCGAAGATGCAAGCTGCAGCACACAGGCACAGTGTGGGCAGCCTTCAGACTTAGAGAAAACAGTACTTTACCACTCTCCTGCCTTTTCCATGGTTATTCTATTGGAAAAGAACGAGTTTTGGACAACTACCTTTCATTCTTGCCAAACTCTTTGCAGACCTCCGTGCAAGCTTTAGAACAAGATTTTGGATGTTTTCTTTCCTGGCAGAGTTTCTCCTTGCAAGATATGGTGGAAAAGCTTTTTGCTGAGTGTAGAGCGGCAAGACACGCAGAAGACGCAGATACGCAGCTCTCCGAAGCTAAGTGCCGGTCCCGGGCTTCTTTCGGCACAAACCGCTCTCAGGAGCTCCCTGCGCTCGCCACAATGCTCTGTGTGCGAAGAAGCCGCTTCTTCGCCTGCGGGAGAATCGGCGAGCGGCAGCTTCCCAAAGGCGAAGATGCAAGCTGCAGCACACAGGCACAGTGTGGGCAGCCTTCAGACTTAGAGAAAACAGTACTTTACCACTCTCCTGCCTTTTCCATGGTTATTCTATTGGAAAAGAATGAGTTTTGGACAACTACCTTTCATTCTTGCCAAACTCTTTGCAGACCCCCGTGCAAGCTTTAGAACAAGATTTTGGATGTTTTCTTTCCTGGCAGAGTTTCTCCTTGCAAGATATGGTGGAAAAGCTTTTTGCTGAGTGTAGAGCGGCAAGACACGCAGAAGACGCAGATACGCAGCTCTCCGAAGCTAAGTGCCGGTCCCGGGCTTCTTTCGGCACAAACCGCTCTCAGGAGCTCCCTGCGCTCGCCACAATGCTCTGTGTGCGAAGAAGCCGCTTCTTCGCCTGCGGGAGAATCGGCGAGCGGCAGCTTCCCAAAGGCGAAGATGCAAGCTGCAGCACACAGGCACAGTGTGGGCAGCCTTCAGACTTAGAGAAAACAGTACTTTACCACTCTCCTGCCTTTTCCATGGTTATTCTATTGGAAAAGAACGAGTTTTGGACAACTACCTTTCATTCTTGCCAAACTCTTTGCAGACCTCCGTGCAAGCTTTAGAACAAGATTTTGGATGTTTTCTTTCCTGGCAGAGTTTCTCCTTGCAAGATATGGTGGAAAAGCTTTTTGCTGAGTGTAGAGCGGCAAGACACGCAGAAGACGCAGATACGCAGCTCTCCGAAGCTAAGTGCCGGTCCCGGGCTTCTTTCGGCACAAACCGCTCTCAGGAGCTCCCTGCGCTCGCCACAATGCTCTGTGTGCGAAGAAGCCGCTTCTTCGCCTCCGGGAGAATCGGCGAGCGGCAGCTTCCCAAAGGCGAAGATGCAAGCTGCAGCACACAGGCACAGTGTGGGCAGCCTTCAGACTTAGAGAAAACAGTACTTTACCACTCTCCTGCCTTTTCCATGGTTATTCTATTGGAAAAGAACGAGTTTTGGACAACTACCTTTCATTCTTGCCAAACTCTTTGCAGACCTCCGTGCAAGCTTTAGAACAAGATTTTGGATGTTTTCTTCCTGGCAGAGTTTCTCCTTGCAAGATATGGTGGAAAAGCTTTTTGCTGAGTGTAGAGCGGCAAGACACGCAGAAGACGCAGATACGCAGCTCTCCGAAGCTAAGTGCCGGTCCCGGGCTTCTTTCGGCACAAACCGCTCTCAGGAGCTCCCTGCGCTCGCCACAATGCTCTGTGTGCGAAGAAGCCGCTTCTTCGCCTCCGGGAGAATCGGCGAGCGGCAGCTTCCCAAAGGCGAAGATGCAAGCTGCAGCACACAGGCACAGTGTGGGCAGCCTTCAGACTTAGAGAAAACAGTACTTTACCACTCTCCTGCCTTTTCCATGGTTATTCTATTGGAAAAGAACGAGTTTTGGACAACTACCTTTCATTCTTGCCAAACTCTTTGCAGACCTCCGTGCAAGCTTTAGAACAAGATTTTGGATGTTTTCTTTCCTGGCAGAGTTTCTCCTTGCAAGATATGGTGGAAAAGCTTTTTGCTGAGTGTAGAGCGGCAAGACACGCAGAAGACGCAGATACGCAGCTCTCCGAAGCTAAGTGCCGGTCCCGGGCTTCTTTCGGCACAAACCGCTCTCAGGAGCTCCCTGCGCTCGCCACAATGCTCTGTGTGCGAAGAAGCCGCTTCTTCGCCTGCGGGAGAATCGGCGAGCGGCAGCTTCCCAAAGGCGAAGATGCAAGCTGCAGCACACAGGCACAGTGTGGGCAGCCTTCAGACTTAGAGAAAACAGTACTTTACCACTCTCCTGCCTTTTCCATGGTTATTCTATTGGAAAAGAACGAGTTTTGGACAACTACCTTTCATTCTTGCCAAACTCTTTGCAGACCTGCGTGCAAGCTTTAGAACAAGATTTTGGATGTTTTCTTTCCTGGCAGAGTTTCTCCTTGCAAGATATGGTGGAAAAGCTTTTTGCTGAGTGTAGAGCGGCAAGACACGCAGAAGACGCAGATACGCAGCTCTCCGAAGCTAAGTGCCGGTCCCGGGCTTCTTTCGGCACAAACCGCTCTCAGGAGCTCCCTGCGCTCGCCACAATGCTCTGTGTGCGAAGAAGCCGCTTCTTCGCCTCCGGGAGAATCGGCGAGCGGCAGCTTCCCAAAGGCGAAGATGCAAGCTGCAGCACACAGGCACAGTGTGGGCAGCCTTCAGACTTAGAGAAAACAGTACTTGACCACTCTCCTGCCTTTTCCATGGTTATTCTATTGGAAAAGAACGAGTTTTGGACAACTACCTTTCATTCTTGCCAAACTCTTTGCAGACCCCCGTGCAAGCTTTAGAACAAGATTTTGGATGTTTTCTTTCCTGGCAGAGTTTCTCCTTGCAAGATATGGTGGAAAAGCTTTTTGCTGAGTGTAGAGCGGCAAGACACGCAGAAGACGCAGATACGCAGCTCTCCGAAGCTAAGTGCCGGTCCCGGGCTTCTTTCGGCACAAACGCTCTCAGGAGCTCCCTGCGCTCGCCACAATGCTCTGTGTGCGAAGAAGCCGCTTCTTCGCCTCCGGGAGAATCGGCGAGCGGCAGCTTCCCAAAGGCGAAGATGCAAGCTGCAGCACACAGGCACAGTGTGGGCAGCCTTCAGACTTAGAGAAAACAGTACTTTACCACTCTCCTGCCTTTTCCATGGTTATTCTATTGGAAAAGAACGAGTTTTGGAACAACTACCTTTCATTCTTGCCAAACTCTTTGCAGACCTCGGTGCAAGCTTTAGAACAAGATTTTGGATGTTTTCTTTCCTGGCAGAGTTTCTCCTTGCAAGATATGGTGGAAAAGCTTTTTGCTGAGTGTAGAGCGGCAAGACACGCAGAAGACGCAGATACGCAGCTCTCCGAAGCTAAGTGCCGGTCTCGGGCTTCTTTCGGCACAAACCGCTCTCAGGAGCTCCCTGCGCTCGCCACAATGCTCTGTGTGCGAAGAAGCCGCTTCTTCGCCTGCGGGAGAATCGGCGAGCGGCAGCTTCCCAAAGGCGAAGATGCAAGCTGCAGCACACAGGCACAGTGTGGGCAGCCTTCAGACTTCGAGAAAACAGTACTTTACCACTCTCCTGCCTTTTCCATGGTTATTCTCTTGGAAAAGAACGAGTTTTGGACAACTACCTTTCATTCTTGCCAAACTCTTTGCAGACCTCCGTGCAAGCTTTAGAACAAGATTTTGGATGTTTTCTTCCTGGCAGAGTTTCTCCTTGCAAGATATGGTGGAAAAGCTTTTGGCTGAGTGTAGAGCGGGAAGACACGCAGAAGACGCAGATACGCAGCTCTCCGAAGCTAAGTGCCGGTCCCGGGCTTCTTTCGGCAAACCGCTCTCAGGAGCTCCCTGCGCTCGCCACAATGCTCTGTGTGCGAAGAAGCCGCTTCTTCGCCTCCGGGAGAATCGGCGAGCGGCAGCTTCCCAAAGGCGAAGATGCAAGCTGCAGCACACAGGCACAGTGTGGGCAGCCTTCAGACTTAGAGAAAACAGTACTTTACCACTCTCCTGCCTTTTCCATGGTTATTCTCTTGGAAAAGAACGAGTTTTGGACAACTACCTTTCATTCTTGCCAAACTCTTTGCAGACCTCCGTGCAAGCTTTAGAACAAGATTTTGGATGTTTTCTTTCCTGGCAGAGTTTCTCCTTGCAAGATATGGTGGAAAAGCTTTTTGCTGAGTGTAGAGCGGCAAGACACGCAGAAGACGCAGATACGCAGCTCTCCGAAGCTAAGTGCCGGTCCCGGGCTTCTTTCGGCACAAACCGCTCTCAGGAGCTCCCTGCACTCGCCACAATGCTCTGTGTGCGAAGAAGCCGCTTCTTCGCCTGCGGGAGAATCGGCGAGCGGCAGCTTCCCAAAGGCGAAGATGCAAGCTGCTGCACACAGGCACAGTGTGGGCAGCCTTCAGACTTAGAGAAAACAGTACTTTACCACTCTCCTGCCTTTTCCATGGTTATTCTCTTGGAAAAGAACGAGTTTTGGACAACTACCTTTCATTCTTGCCAAACTCTTTGCAGACCTCCGTGCAAGCTTTAGAACAAGATTTTGGATGTTTTCTTTCCTGGCAGAGTTTCTCCTTGCAAGATATGGTGGAAAAGCTTTTGGCTGAGTGTAGAGCGGCAAGACACGCAGAAGACGCAGATACGCAGCTCTCCGAAGCTAAGTGCCGGTCCCGGGCTTCTTTCGGCACAAACCGCTCTCAGCAGCTCCCTGCGCTCGCCACAATGCTCTGTGTGCGAAGAAGCCGCTTCTTCGCCTGCGGGAGAATCGGCGAGCGGCAGCTTCCCAAAGGCGAAGATGCAAGCCGCACCACACAGGCACAGTGTGGGCAGCCTTCAGACTTAGAGAAAACAGTACTTTACCACTCTCCTGCCTTTTCCATGGTTATTCTATTGGAAAAGAACGAGTTTTGGACAACTACCTTTCATTCTTGCCAAACTCTTTGCAGACCTCCGTGCAAGCTTTAGAACAAGATTTTGGATGTTTTCTTTCCTGGCAGAGTTTCTCCTTGCAAGATATGGTGGAAAAGCTTTTTGCTGAGTGTAGAGCGGCAAGACACGCAGAAGACGCAGATACGCAGCTCTCCGAAGCTAAGTGCCGGTCCCGGGCTTCTTTCGGCACAAACCGCTCTCAGGAGCTCCCTGCGCTCGCCACAATGCTCTGTGTGCGAAGAAGCCGCTTCTTCGCCTCCGGAAGAATCGGCGAGCGGCAGCTTCCCAAAGGCGAAGATGCAAGCTGCAGCACACAGGCACAGTGTGGGCAGCCTTCAGACTTAGAGAAAACAGTACTTTACCACTCTCCTGCCTTTTCCATGGTTATTCTCTTGGAAAAGAACGAGTTTTGGACAACTACCTTTCATTCTTGCCAAACTCTTTGCAGACCTCCGTGCAAGCTTTAGAACAAGATTTTGGATGTTTTCTTTCCTGGCAGAGTTTCTCCTTGCAAGATATGGTGGAAAAGCTTTTGGCTGAGTGTAGAGCGGCAAGACACGCAGAAGACGCAGATACGCAGCTCTCCGAAGCTAAGTGCCGGTCCCGGGCTACTTTCGGCACAAACCGCTCTCAGGAGCTCCCTGCGCTCGCCACAATGCTCTGTGTGCGAAGAAGCCGCTTCTTCGCCTCCGGGAGAATCGGCGAGCGGCAGCTTCCCAAAGGCGAAGATGCAAGCTGCAGCACACAGGCACAGTGTGGGCAGCCTTCAGACTTAGAGAAAACAGTACTTTACCACTCTCCTGCCTTTTCCATGGTTATTCTATTAGAAAAGAACGAGTTTTGGACAACTACCTTTCATTCTTGCCAAACTCTTTGCAGACCTCCGTGCAAGCTTTAGAACAAGATTTTGGATGTTTTCTTTCCTGGCAGAGTTTCTCCTTGCAAGATATGGTGGAAAAGCTTTTTGCTGAGTGTAGAGCGGCAAGACACGCAGAAGACGCAGATACGCAGCTCTGCGAAGCTAAGTGCCGGTCCCGGGCTTCTTTCGGCACAAACCGCTCTCAGGAGCTCCCTGCACTCGCCACAATGCTCTGTGTGCGAAGAAGTCGCTTCTTCGCCTGCGGGAGAATCGGCGAGCGGCAGCTTCCCAAAGGCGAAGATGCAAGCTGCTGCACACAGGCACAGTGTGGGCAGCCTTCAGACTTAGAGAAAACAGTACTTGACCACTCTCCTGCCTTTTCCATGGTTATTCTATTGGAAAAGAACGAGTTTTGGACAACTACCTTTCATTCTTGCCAAACTCTTTGCAGACCTCCGTGCAAGCTTTAGAACAAGATTTTGGATGTTTTCTTTCCTGGCAGAGTTTCTCCTTGCAAGATATGGTGGAAAAGCTTTTGGCTGAGTGTAGAGCGGCAAGACACGCAGAAGACGCAGATACGCAGCTCTCCGAAGCTAAGTGCCGGTCCCGGGCTTCTTTCGGCACAAACCGCTCTCAGGAGCTCCCTGCGCTCGCCACAATGCTCTGTGTGCGAAGAAGCCGCTTCTTCGCCTCCGGGAGAATCGGCGAGCGGCAGCTTCCCAAAGGCGAAGATGCAAGCCGCACCACACAGGCACAGTGTGGGCAGCCTTCAGACTTAGAGAAAACAGTACTTTACCACTCTCCTGCCTTTTCCATGGTTATTCTATTGGAAAAGAACGAGTTTTGGACAACTACCTTTCATTCTTGCCAAACTCTTTGCAGACCTCCGTGCAAGCTTTAGAACAAGATTTTGGATGTTTTCTTTCCTGGCAGAGTTTCTCCTTGCAAGATATGGTGGAAAAGCTTTTTGCTGAGTGTAGAGCGGCAAGACACGCAGAAGACGCAGATACGCAGCTCTCCGAAGCTAAGTGCCGGTCCCGGGCTTCTTTCGGCACAAACCGCTCTCAGGAGCTCCCTGCGCTCGCCACAATGCTCTGTGTGCGAAGAAGCCGCTTCTTCGCCTGCGGAGAATCGGCGAGCGGCAGCTTCCCAAAGGCGAAGATGCAAGCTGCAGCACACAGGCACAGTGTGGGCAGCCTTCAGACTTAGAGAAAACAGTACTTTACCACTCTCCTGCCTTTTCCATGGTTATTCTATTGGAAAAGAACGAGTTTTGGACAACTACCTTTCATTCTTGCCAAACTCTTTGCAGACCCCCGTGCAAGCTTAAGAACAAGATTTTGGATGTTTTCTTTCCTGGCAGAGTTTCTCCTTGCAAGATATGGTGGAAAAGCTTTTTGCTGAGTGTAGAGCGGCAAGACACGCAGAAGACGCAGATACGCAGCTCTCCGAAGCTAAGTGCCGGTCCCGGGCTTCTTTCGGCACAAACCGCTCTCAGGAGCTCCCTGCGCTCGCCACAATGCTCTGTCTGCGAAGAAGCCGCTTCTTCGCCTCCGGGAGAATCGGCGAGCGGCAGCTTCCCAAAGGCGAAGATGCAAGCTGCAGCACACAGGCACAGTGTGGGCAGCCTTCAGACTTAGAGAAAACAGTACTTTACCACTCTCCTGCCTTTTCCATGGTTATTCTCTTGGAAAAGAACGAGTTTTGGACAACTACCTTTCATTCTTGCCAAACTCTTTGCAGACCTCCGTGCAAGCTTTAGAACAAGATTTTGGATGTTTTCTTTCCTGGCAGAGTTTCTCCTTGCAAGATATGGTGGAAAAGCTTTTGGCTGAGTGTAGAGCGGCAAGACACGCAGAAGACGCAGATACGCAGCTCTCCGAAGCTAAGTGCCGGTCCCGGGCTTCTTTCGGCACAAACCGCTCTCAGGAGCTCCCTGCGCTCGCCACAATGCTCTGTGTGCGAAGAAGCCGCTTCTTCGCCTCCGGGAGAATCGGCGAGCGGCAGCTTCCCAAAGGCGAAGATGCAAGCTGCAGCACACAGGCACAGTGTGGGCAGCCTTCAGACTTAGAGAAAACAGTACTTTACCACTCTCCTGCCTTTTCCATGGTTATTCTATTGGAAAAGAACGAGTTTTGGACAACTACCTTTCATTCTTGCCAAACTCTTTGCAGACCTCCGTGCAAGCTTTAGAACAAGATTTTGGATGTTTTCTTTCCTGGCAGAGTTTCTCCTTGCAAGATATGGTGGAAAAGCTTTTGCTGAGTGTAGAGCGGCAAGACACGCAGAAGACGCAGATACGCAGCTCTGCGAAGCTAAGTGCCGGTCCCGGGCTTCTTTCGGCACAAACCGCTCTCAGGAGCTCCCTGCACTCGCCACAATGCTCTGTGTGCGAAGAAGTCGCTTCTTCGCCTGCGGGAGAATCGGCGAGCGGCAGCTTCCCAAAGGCGAAGATGCAAGCTGCTGCACACAGGCACAGTGTGGGCAGCCTTCAGACTTAGAGAAAACAGTACTTGACCACTCTCCTGCCTTTTCCATGGTTATTCTATTGGAAAAGAACGAGTTTTGGACAACTACCTTTCATTCTTGCCAAACTCTTTGCAGACCTCCGTGCAAGCTTTAGAACAAGATTTTGGATGTTTTCTTTCCTGGCAGAGTTTCTCCTTGCAAGATATGGTGGAAAAGCTTTTGGCTGAGTGTAGAGCGGCAAGACACGCAGAAGACGCAGATACGCAGCTCTCCGAAGCTAAGTGCCGGTCCCGGGCTTCTTTCGGCACAAACCGCTCTCAGGAGCTCCCTGCGCTCGCCACAATGCTCTGTGTGCGAAGAAGCCGCTTCTTCGCCTCCGGGAGAATCGGCGAGCGGCAGCTTCCCAAAGGCGAAGATGCAAGCCGCACCACACAGGCACAGTGTGGGCAGCCTTCAGACTTAGAGAAAACAGTACTTTACCACTCTCCTGCCTTTTCCATGGTTATTCTATTGGAAAAGAACGAGTTTTGGACAACTACCTTTCATTCTTGCCAAACTCTTTGCAGACCCCCGTGCAAGCTTTAGAACAAGATTTTGGATGTTTTCTTTCCTGGCAGAGTTTCTCCTTGCAAGATATGGTGGAAAAGCTTTTGGCTGAGTGTAGAGCGGCAAGACACGCAGAAGACGCAGATACGCAGCTCTCCGAAGCTAAGTGCCGGTCCCGGGCTTCTTTCGGCACAAACCGCTCTCAGGAGCTCCCTGCGCTCGCCACAATGCTCTGTGTGCGAAGAAGCCGCTTCTTCGCCTCCGGGAGAATCGGCGAGCGGCAGCTTCCCAAAGGCGAAGATGCAAGCTGCAGCACACAGGCACAGTGTGGGCAGCCTTCAGACTTAGAGAAAACAGTACTTTACCACTCTCCTGCCTTTTCCATGGTTATTCTATTGGAAAAGAACGAGTTTTGGACAACTACCTTTCATTCTTGCCAAACTCTTTGCAGACCCCCGTGCAAGCTTAAGAACAAGATTTTGGATGTTTTCTTTCCTGGCAGAGTTTCTCCTTGCAAGATATGGTGGAAAAGCTTTTTGCTGAGTGTAGAGCGGCAAGACACGCAGAAGACGCAGATACGCAGCTCTCCGAAGCTAAGTGCCGGTCTCGGGCTTCTTTCGGCACAAACCGCTCTCAGGAGCTCCCTGCGCTCGCCACAATGCTCTGTGTGCGAAGAAGCCGCTTCTTCGCCTCCGGGAGAATCGGCGAGCGGCAGCTTCCCAAAGGCGAAGATGCAAGCTGCAGCACACAGGCACAGTGTGGGCAGCCTTCAGACTTAGAGAAAACAGTACTTTACCACTCTCCTGCCTTTTCCATGGTTATTCTCTTGGAAAAGAACGAGTTTTGGACAACTACCTTTCATTCTTGCCAAACTCTTTGCAGACCTCCGTGCAAGCTTTAGAACAAGATTTTGGATGTTTTCTTTCCTGGCAGAGTTTCTCCTTGCAAGATATGGTGGAAAAGCTTTTGGCTGAGTGTAGAGCGGGAAGACACGCAGAAGACGCAGATACGCAGCTCTCCGAAGCTAAGTGCCGGTCCCGGGCTTCTTTCGGCACAAACCGCTCTCAGGAGCTCCCTGCGCTCGCCACAATGCTCTGTGTGCGAAGAAGCCGCTTCTTCGCCTCCGGGAGAATCGGCGAGCGGCAGCTTCCCAAAGGCGAAGATGCAAGCTGCAGCACACAGGCACAGTGTGGGCAGCCTTCAGACTAAGAGAAAACAGTACTTTACCACTCTCCTGTTTTTCCCATGGTTATTCTCTTGGAAAAGAACGAGTTTTGGACAAACTACCTTTCATTCTTGCCAAACTCTTTGCAGACCTCCGTGCAAGCTTTAGAACAAGATTTTGGATGTTTTCTTTCCCTGGCAGAGTTTCTCCTTGCAAGATATGGTGGAAAAGCTTTTTGCTGAGTGTAGAGCGGCAAGACACGCAGAAGACGCAGATACGCAGCTCTCCGAAGCTAAGTGCCGGTCCCGGCTTCTTTCGGCACAAACCGCTCTCAGGAGCTCCCTGCACTCGCCACAATGCTCTGTGTGCGAAGAAGCCGCTTCTTCGCCTCCGGGAGAATCGGCGAGCGGCAGCTTCCCAAAGGCGAAGATGCAAGCTGCTGCACACAGGCACATGTGTGGGCAGCCTTCAGACTTAGAGAAAACAGTACTTTACCCTCCTGCCTTTTCATGGTTATTCTATTGGAAAAGAACGAGTTTTGGACAACTACCTTTCATTCTTGCCAAACTCTTTGCAGACCTCCGTGCAAGCTTTAGAAACAAGATTTTGGATGTTTTCTTCCTGGCAGAGTTTCTCCTTGCAAGATATGGTGGAAAAGCTTTTGGCTGAGTGTAGAGCGGCAAGACACGCAGAAGACGCAGATACGCAGCTCTCCGAAGCTAAGTGCCGGTCCCGGGCTTCTTTCGGCACAAACCGCTCTCAGGAGCTCCCTGCGCTCGCCACAATGCTCTGTGTGCAGAAGAAGCCGCTTCTTCGCCTCCGGGAGAATCGGCGAGCGGCAGCTTCCCAAAGGCGAAGATGCAAGCCGCACCACACAGGCACAGTGTGGGCAGCCTTCAGACTTAGAGAAAACAGTACTTTACCACTCTCCTGCCTTTTCCATGGTTATTCTATTGGAAAAGAACGAGTTTTGGACAACTACCTTTCATTCTTGCCAAACTCTTTGCAGACCTCCGTGCAAGCTTTAGAACAAGATTTTGGATGTTTTCTTTCCTGGCAGAGTTTCTCCTTGCAAGATATGGTGGAAAAGCTTTTGCTGAGTGTAGAGCGGCAAGACACGCAGAAGACGCAGATACGCAGCTCTCCGAAGCTAAGTGCCGGTCCCGGGCTTCTTTCGGCACAAACCGCTCTCAGGAGCTCCCTGCGCTCGCCACAATGCTCTGTGTGCGAAGAAGCCGCTTCTTCGCCTCCGGAAGAATCGGCGAGCGGCAGCTTCCAAAGGCGAAGATGCAAGCTGCAGCACACAGGCACAGTGTGGGCAGCCTTCAGACATAGAGAAAACAGTACTTTACCACTCTCCTGCCTTTTCCACGGTTATTCTCTTGGAAAAGAACGAGTTTTGGACAACTACCTTGCATTCTTGCCAAACTCTTTGCAGACCTCCGTGCAAGCTTTAGAACAAGATTTTGGATGTTTTCTTTCCTGGCAGAGTTTCTCCTTGCAAGATATGGTGGAAAAGCTTTTGGCTGAGTGTAGAGCGGGAAGAGACGCAGAAGATGCAGATACGCAGCTCTCCGAAGCTAAGTGCCGGTCCGGGCTTCTTTCGGCACAAACCGCTCTCAGGAGCTCCCTGCGCTCGCCACAATGCTCTGTGTGCGAAGAAGCCGCTTCTTCGCCTCCGGGAGAATCGGCGAGCGGCAGCTTCCCAAAGGCGAAGATGCAAGCTGCAGCACACAGGCACAGTGTGGGCAGCCTTCAGACTTCGAGAAAACAGTACTTTACCACTCTCCTGCCTTTTCCATGGTTATTCTCTTGGAAAAGAACGAGTTTTGGACAACTACCTTTCATTCTTGCCAAACTCTTTGCAGACCTCCGTGCAAGCTTAAGAACAAGATTTTGGATGTTTTCTTTCCTGGCAGAGTTTCTCCTTGCAAGATATGGTGGAAAAGCTTTTGGCTGAGTGTAGAGCGGCAAGACACGCAGAAGACGCAGATACGCAGCTCTGCGAAGCTAAGTGCCGGTCCCGGGCTTCTTTCGGCACAAACCGCTCTCAGGAGCTCCCTGCGCTCGCCACAATGCTCTGTGTGCGAAGAAGCCGCTTCTTCGCCTCCGGGAGAATCGGCGAGCGGCAGCTTCCCAAAGGCGAAGATGCAAGCTGCAGCACACAGGCACAGTGTGGGCAGCCTTCAGACTTAGAGAAAACAGTACTTTACCACTCTCCTGCCTTTTCCATGGTTATTCTATTGGAAAAGAACGAGTTTTGGACAACTACCTTTCATTCTTGCCAAACTCTTTGCAGACCTCCGTGCAAGCTTTAGAACAAGATTTTGGATGTTTTCTTTCCTGGCAGAGTTTCTCCTTGCAAGATATGGTGGAAAAGCTTTTTGCTGAGTGTAGAGCGGCAAGACACGCAGAAGACGCAGATACGCAGCTCTGCGAAGCTAAGTGCCGGTCCCGGGCTTCTTTCGGCACAAACCGCTCTCAGGAGCTCCCTGCACTCGCCACAATGCTCTGTGTGCGAAGAAGCCGCTTCTTCGCCTGCGGGAGAATCGGCGAGCGGCAGCTTCCCAAAGGCGAAGATGCAAGCTGCTGCACACAGGCACAGTGTGGGCAGCCTTCAGACTTAGAGAAAACAGTACTTGACCACTCTCCTGCCTTTTCCATGGTTATTCTATTGGAAAAGAACGAGTTTTGGACAACTACCTTTCATTCTTGCCAAACTCTTTGCAGACCTCCGTGCAAGCTTTAGAACAAGATTTTGGATGTTTTCTTTCCTGGCAGAGTTTCTCCTTGCAAGATATGGTGGAAAAGCTTTTGGCTGAGTGTAGAGCGGCAAGACACGCAGAAGACGCAGATACGCAGCTCTCCGAAGCTAAGTGCCGGTCCCGGGCTTCTTTCGGCACAAACCGCTCTCAGGAGCTCCCTGCGCTCGCCACAATGCTCTGTGTGCGAAGAAGCCGCTTCTTCGCCTCCGGGAGAATCGGCGAGCGGCAGCTTCCCAAAGGCGAAGATGCAAGCCGCACCACACAGGCACAGTGTGGGCAGCCTTCAGACTTAGAGAAAACAGTACTTTACCACTCTCCTGCCTTTTCCATGGTTATTCTATTGGAAAAGAACGAGTTTTGGACAACTACCTTTCATTCTTGCCAAACTCTTTGCAGACCTCCGTGCAAGCTTTAGAACAAGATTTTGGATGTTTTCTTTCCTGGCAGAGTTTCTCCTTGCAAGATATGGTGGAAAAGCTTTTGGCTGAGTGTAGAGCGGCAAGACACGCAGAAGACGCAGATACGCAGCTCTCCGAAGCTAAGTGCCGGTCCCGGGCTTCTTTCGGCACAAACCGCTCTCAGGAGCTCCCTGCGCTCGCCACAATGCTCTGTGTGCGAAGAAGCCGCTTCTTCGCCTCCGGGAGAATCGGCGAGCGGCAGCTTCCCAAAGGCGAAGATGCAAGCTGCAGCACACAGGCACAGTGTGGGCAGCCTTCAGACTTAGAGAAAACAGTACTTTACCACTCTCCTGCCTTTTCCATGGTTATTCTATTGGAAAAGAACGAGTTTTGGACAACTACCTTTCATTCTTGCCAAACTCTTTGCAGACCTCCGTGCAAGCTTTAGAACAAGATTTTGGATGTTTTCTTTCCTGGCAGAGTTTCTCCTTGCAAGATATGGTGGAAAAGCTTTTGGCTGAGTGTAGAGCGGCAAGACACGCAGAAGACGCAGATACGCAGCTCTCCGAAGCTAAGTGCCGGTCCCGGGCTTCTTTCGGCACAAACCGCTCTCAGGAGCTCCCTGCGCTCGCCACAATGCTCTGTGTGCGAAGAAGCCGCTTCTTCGCCTCCGGGAGAATCGGCGAGCGGCAGCTTCCCAAAGGCGAAGATGCAAGCTGCAGCACACAGGCACAGTGTGGGCAGCCTTCAGACTTAGAGAAAACAGTACTTTACCACTCTCCTGCCTTTTCCATGGTTATTCTATTGGAAAAGAACGAGTTTTGGACAACTACCTTTCATTCTTGCCAAACTCTTTGCAGACCTCCGTGCAAGCTTTAGAACAAGATTTTGGATGTTTTCTTTCCTGGCAGAGTTTCTCCTTGCAAGATATGGTGGAAAAGCTTTTGGCTGAGTGTAGAGCGGCAAGACACGCAGAAGACGCAGATACGCAGCTCTCCGAAGCTAAGTGCCGGTCCCGGGCTTCTTTCGGCACAAACCGCTCTCAGGAGCTCCCTGCGCTCGCCACAATGCTCTGTGTGCGAAGAAGCCGCTTCTTCGCCTCCGGGAGAATCGGCGAGCGGCAGCTTCCCAAAGGCGAAGATGCAAGCTGCAGCACACAGGCACAGTGTGGGCAGCCTTCAGACTTAGAGAAAACAGTACTTTACCACTCTCCTGCCTTTTCCATGGTTATTCTATTGGAAAAGAACGAGTTTTGGACAACTACCTTTCATTCTTGCCAAACTCTTTGCAGACCTCCGTGCAAGCTTTAGAACAAGATTTTGGATGTTTTCTTTCCTGGCAGAGTTTCTCCTTGCAAGATATGGTGGAAAAGCTTTTGGCTGAGTGTAGAGCGGCAAGACACGCAGAAGACGCAGATACGCAGCTCTCCGAAGCTAAGTGCCGGTCCCGGGCTTCTTTCGGCACAAACCGCTCTCAGCAGCTCCCTGCGCTCGCCACAATGCTCTGTGTGCGAAGAAGCCGCTTCTTCGCCTCCGGGAGAATCGGCGAGCGGCAGCTTCCCAAAGGCGAAGATGCAAGCTGCTGCACACAGGCACAGTGTGGGCAGCCTTCAGACTTAGAGAAAACAGTACTTTACCACTCTCCTGCCTTTTCCATGGTTATTCTATTGGAAAAGAACGAGTTTTGGACAACTACCTTTCATTCTTGCCAAACTCTTTGCAGACCTCCGTGCAAGCTTTAGAACAAGATTTTGGATGTTTTCTTTCCTGGCAGAGTTTCTCCTTGCAAGATATGGTGGAAAAGCTTTTGGCTGAGTGTAGAGCGGCAAGACACGCAGAAGACGCAGATACGCAGCTCTCCGAAGCTAAGTGCCGGTCCCGGGCTTCTTTCGGCACAAACCGCTCTCAGGAGCTCCCTGCGCTCGCCACAATGCTCTGTGTGCGAAGAAGCCGCTTCTTCGCCTCCGGGAGAATCGGCGAGCGGCAGCTTCCCAAAGGCGAAGATGCAAGCCGCACCACACAGGCACAGTGTGGGCAGCCTTCAGACTTAGAGAAAACAGTACTTTACCACTCTCCTGCCTTTTCCATGGTTATTCTATTGGAAAAGAACGAGTTTTGGACAACTACCTTTCATTCTTGCCAAACTCTTTGCAGACCTCCGTGCAAGCTTTAGAACAAGATTTTGGATGTTTTCTTTCCTGGCAGAGTTTCTCCTTGCAAGATATGGTGGAAAAGCTTTTGGCTGAGTGTAGAGCGGCAAGACACGCAGAAGACGCAGATACGCAGCTCTCCGAAGCTAAGTGCCGGTCCCGGGCTTCTTTCGGCACAAACCGCTCTCAGGAGCTCCCTGCGCTCGCCACAATGCTCTGTGTGCGAAGAAGCCGCTTCTTCGCCTCCGGGAGAATCGGCGAGCGGCAGCTTCCCAAAGGCGAAGATGCAAGCTGCAGCACACAGGCACAGTGTGGGCAGCCTTCAGACTTAGAGAAAACAGTACTTTACCACTCTCCTGCCTTTTCCATGGTTATTCTATTGGAAAAGAACGAGTTTTGGACAACTACCTTTCATTCTTGCCAAACTCTTTGCAGACCTCCGTGCAAGCTTTAGAACAAGATTTTGGATGTTTTCTTTCCTGGCAGAGTTTCTCCTTGCAAGATATGGTGGAAAAGCTTTTGGCTGAGTGTAGAGCGGCAAGACACGCAGAAGACGCAGATACGCAGCTCTCCGAAGCTAAGTGCCGGTCCCGGGCTTCTTTCGGCACAAACCGCTCTCAGGAGCTCCCTGCGCTCGCCACAATGCTCTGTGTGCGAAGAAGCCGCTTCTTCGCCTCCGGGAGAATCGGCGAGCGGCAGCTTCCCAAAGGCGAAGATGCAAGCTGCAGCACACAGGCACAGTGTGGGCAGCCTTCAGACTTAGAGAAAACAGTACTTTACCACTCTCCTGCCTTTTCCATGGTTATTCTCTTGGAAAAGAACGAGTTTTGGACAACTACCTTTCATTCTTGCCAAACTCTTTGCAGACCTCCGTGCAAGCTTTAGAACAAGATTTTGGATGTTTTCTTTCCTGGCAGAGTTTCTCCTTGCAAGATATGGTGGAAAAGCTTTTGGCTGAGTGTAGAGCGGCAAGACACGCAGAAGACGCAGATACGCAGCTCTCCGAAGCTAAGTGCCGGTCCCGGGCTTCTTTCGGCACAAACCGCTCTCAGGAGCTCCCTGCGCTCGCCACAATGCTCTGTGTGCGAAGAAGCCGCTTCTTCGCCTGCGGGAGAATCGGCGAGCGGCAGCTTCCCAAAGGCGAAGATGCAAGCTGCAGCACACAGGCACAGTGTGGGCAGCCTTCAGACTTAGAGAAAACAGTACTTTACCACTCTCCTGCCTTTTCCATGGTTATTCTCTTGGAAAAGAACGAGTTTTGGACAACTACCTTTCATTCTTGCCAAACTCTTTGCAGACCTCCGTGCAAGCTTTAGAACAAGATTTTGGATGTTTTCTTTCCTGGCAGAGTTTCTCCTTGCAAGATATGGTGGAAAAGCTTTTGGCTGAGTGTAGAGCGGCAAGACACGCAGAAGACGCAGATACGCAGCTCTCCGAAGCTAAGTGCCGGTCCCGGGCTTCTTTCGGCACAAACCGCTCTCAGGAGCTCCCTGCGCTCGCCACAATGCTCTGTGTGCGAAGAAGCCGCTTCTTCGCCTCCGGAAGAATCGGCGAGCGGCAGCTTCCCAAAGGCGAAGATGCAAGCTGCAGCACACAGGCACAGTGTGGGCAGCCTTCAGACTTAGAGAAAACAGTACTTTACCACTCTCCTGCCTTTTCCATGGTTATTCTATTGGAAAAGAACGAGTTTTGGACAACTACCTTTCATTCTTGCCAAACTCTTTGCAGACCTCCGTGCAAGCTTTAGAACAAGATTTTGGATGTTTTCTTTCCTGGCAGAGTTTCTCCTTGCAAGATATGGTGGAAAAGCTTTTGGCTGAGTGTAGAGCGGCAAGACACGCAGAAGACGCAGATACGCAGCTCTCCGAAGCTAAGTGCCGGTCCCGGGCTTCTTTCGGCACAAACCGCTCTCAGGAGCTCCCTGCGCTCGCCACAATGCTCTGTGTGCGAAGAAGCCGCTTCTTCGCCTCCGGGAGAATCGGCGAGCGGCAGCTTCCCAAAGGCGAAGATGCAAGCTGCAGCACACAGGCACAGTGTGGGCAGCCTTCAGACTTAGAGAAAACAGTACTTTACCACTCTCCTGCCTTTTCCATGGTTATTCTCTTGGAAAAGAACGAGTTTTGGACAACTACCTTTCATTCTTGCCAAACTCTTTGCAGACCTCCGTGCAAGCTTTAGAACAAGATTTTGGATGTTTTCTTTCCTGGCAGAGTTTCTCCTTGCAAGATATGGTGGAAAAGCTTTTGGCTGAGTGTAGAGCGGCAAGACACGCAGAAGACGCAGATACGCAGCTCTCCGAAGCTAAGTGCCGGTCCCAGGCTTCTTTCGGCACAAACCGCTCTCAGGAGCTCCCTGCGCTCGCCACAATGCTCTGTGTGCGAAGAAGCCGCTTCTTCGCCTCCGGGAGAATCGGCGAGCGGCAGCTTCCCAAAGGCGAAGATGCAAGCTGCAGCACACAGGCACAGTGTGGGCAGCCTTCAGACTTAGAGAAAACAGTACTTTACCACTCTCCTGCCTTTTCCATGGTTATTCTATTGGAAAAGAACGAGTTTTGGACAACTACCTTTCATTCTTGCCAAACTCTTTGCAGACCTCCGTGCAAGCTTTAGAACAAGATTTTGGATGTTTTCTTTCCTGGCAGAGTTTCTCCTTGCAAGATATGGTGGAAAAGCTTTTGGCTGAGTGTAGAGCGGCAAGACACGCAGAAGACGCAGATACGCAGCTCTCCGAAGCTAAGTGCCGGTCCCGGGCTTCTTTCGGCACAAACCGCTCTCAGGAGCTCCCTGTGCTCGCCACAATGCTCTGTGTGCGAAGAAGCCGCTTCTTCGCCTCCGGAAGAATCGGCGAGCGGCAGCTTCCCAAAGGCGAAGATGCAAGCTGCAGCACACAGGCACAGTGTGGGCAGCCTTCAGACTTAGAGAAAACAGTACTTTACCACTCTCCTGCCTTTTCCATGGTTATTCTCTTGGAAAAGAACGAGTTTTGGACAACTACCTTGCATTCTTGCCAAACTCTTTGCAGACCTCCGTGCAAGCTTTAGAACAAGATTTTGGATGTTTTCTTTCCTGGCAGAGTTTCTCCTTGCAAGATATGGTGGAAAAGCTTTTGGCTGAGTGTAGAGCGGGAAGACACGCAGAAGACGCAGATACGCAGCTCTCCGAAGCTAAGTGCCGGTCCCGGGCTTCTTTCGGCACAAACCGCTCTCAGGAGCTCCCTGCGCTCGCCACAATGCTCTGTGTGCGAAGAAGCCGCTTCTTCGCCTCCGGGAGAATCGGCGAGCGGCAGCTTCCCAAAGGCGAAGATGCAAGCTGCAGCACACAGGCACAGTGTGGGCAGCCTTCAGACTTAGAGAAAACAGTACTTTACCACTCTCCTGCCTTTTCCATGGTTATTCTCTTGGAAAAGAACGAGTTTTGGACAACTACCTTTCATTCTTGCCAAACTCTTTGCAGACCTCCGTGCAAGCTTTAGAACAAGATTTTGGATGTTTTCTTTCCTGGCAGAGTTTCTCCTTGCAAGATATGGTGGAAAAGCTTTTGGCTGAGTGTAGAGCGGCAAGACACGCAGAAGACGCAGATACGCAGCTCTCCGAAGCTAAGTGCCGGTCCCGGGCTTCTTTCGGCACAAACCGCTCTCAGGAGCTCCCTGCGCTCGCCACAATGCTCTGTGTGCGAAGAAGCCGCTTCTTCGCCTCCGGGAGAATCGGCGAGCGGCAGCTTCCCAAAGGCGAAGATGCAAGCTGCAGCACACAGGCACAGTGTGGGCAGCCTTCAGACTTAGAGAAAACAGTACTTTACCACTCTCCTGCCTTTTCCATGGTTATTCTATTGGAAAAGAACGAGTTTTGGACAACTACCTTTCATTCTTGCCAAACTCTTTGCAGACCTCCGTGCAAGCTTTAGAACAAGATTTTGGATGTTTTCTTTCCTGGCAGAGTTTCTCCTTGCAAGATATGGTGGAAAAGCTTTTTGCTGAGTGTAGAGCGGCAAGACACGCAGAAGACGCAGATACGCAGCTCTCCGAAGCTAAGTGCCGGTCCCGGGCTTCTTTCGGCACAAACCGCTCTCAGGAGCTCCCTGCGCTCGCCACAATGCTCTGTGTGCGAAGAAGCCGCTTCTTCGCCTCCGGGAGAATCGGCGAGCGGCAGCTTCCCAAAGGCGAAGATGCAAGCTGCTGCACACAGGCACAGTGTGGGCAGCCTTCAGACTTAGAGAAAACAGTACTTTACCACTCTCCTGCCTTTTCCATGGTTATTCTATTGGAAAAGAACGAGTTTTGGACAACTACCTTTCATTCTTGCCAAACTCTTTGCAGACCTCCGTGCAAGCTTTAGAACAAGATTTTGGATGTTTTCTTTCCTGGCAGAGTTTCTCCTTGCAAGATATGGTGGAAAAGCTTTTGGCTGAGTGTAGAGCGGCAAGACACGCAGAAGACGCAGATACGCAGCTCTCCGAAGCTAAGTGCCGGTCCCGGGCTTCTTTCGGCACAAACCGCTCTCAGGAGCTCCCTGCGCTCGCCACAATGCTCTGTGTGCGAAGAAGCCGCTTCTTCGCCTCCGGGAGAATCGGCGAGCGGCAGCTTCCCAAAGGCGAAGATGCAAGCCGCACCACACAGGCACAGTGTGGGCAGCCTTCAGACTTAGAGAAAACAGTACTTTACCACTCTCCTGCCTTTTCCATGGTTATTCTATTGGAAAAGAACGAGTTTTGGACAACTACCTTTCATTCTTGCCAAACTCTTTGCAGACCTCCGTGCAAGCTTTAGAACAAGATTTTGGATGTTTTCTTTCCTGGCAGAGTTTCTCCTTGCAAGATATGGTGGAAAAGCTTTTGGCTGAGTGTAGAGCGGCAAGACACGCAGAAGACGCAGATACGCAGCTCTCCGAAGCTAAGTGCCGGTCCCGGGCTTCTTTCGGCACAAACCGCTCTCAGGAGCTCCCTGCGCTCGCCACAATGCTCTGTGTGCGAAGAAGCCGCTTCTTCGCCTCCGGAAGAATCGGCGAGCGGCAGCTTCCCAAAGGCGAAGATGCAAGCTGCAGCACACAGGCACAGTGTGGGCAGCCTTCAGACTTAGAGAAAACAGTACTTTACCACTCTCCTGCCTTTTCCATGGTTATTCTATTGGAAAAGAACGAGTTTTGGACAACTACCTTTCATTCTTGCCAAACTCTTTGCAGACCTCCGTGCAAGCTTTAGAACAAGATTTTGGATGTTTTCTTTCCTGGCAGAGTTTCTCCTTGCAAGATATGGTGGAAAAGCTTTTGGCTGAGTGTAGAGCGGCAAGACACGCAGAAGACGCAGATACGCAGCTCTCCGAAGCTAAGTGCCGGTCCCGGGCTTCTTTCGGCACAAACCGCTCTCAGGAGCTCCCTGCGCTCGCCACAATGCTCTGTGTGCGAAGAAGCCGCTTCTTCGCCTCCGGGAGAATCGGCGAGCGGCAGCTTCCCAAAGGCGAAGATGCAAGCTGCAGCACACAGGCACAGTGTGGGCAGCCTTCAGACTTAGAGAAAACAGTACTTTACCACTCTCCTGCCTTTTCCATGGTTATTCTATTGGAAAAGAACGAGTTTTGGACAACTACCTTTCATTCTTGCCAAACTCTTTGCAGACCTCCGTGCAAGCTTTAGAACAAGATTTTGGATGTTTTCTTTCCTGGCAGAGTTTCTCCTTGCAAGATATGGTGGAAAAGCTTTTGGCTGAGTGTAGAGCGGCAAGACACGCAGAAGACGCAGATACGCAGCTCTCCGAAGCTAAGTGCCGGTCCCAGGCTTCTTTCGGCACAAACCGCTCTCAGGAGCTCCCTGCGCTCGCCACAATGCTCTGTGTGCGAAGAAGCCGCTTCTTCGCCTGCGGGAGAATCGGCGAGCGGCAGCTTCCCAAAGGCGAAGATGCAAGCCGCACCACACAGGCACAGTGTGGGCAGCCTTCAGACTTAGAGAAAACAGTACTTTACCACTCTCCTGCCTTTTCCATGGTTATTCTATTGGAAAAGAACGAGTTTTGGACAACTACCTTTCATTCTTGCCAAACTCTTTGCAGACCTCCGTGCAAGCTTTAGAACAAGATTTTGGATGTTTTCTTTCCTGGCAGAGTTTCTCCTTGCAAGATATGGTGGAAAAGCTTTTGGCTGAGTGTAGAGCGGCAAGACACGCAGAAGACGCAGATACGCAGCTCTCCGAAGCTAAGTGCCGGTCCCGGGCTTCTTTCGGCACAAACCGCTCTCAGGAGCTCCCTGCGCTCGCCACAATGCTCTGTGTGCGAAGAAGCCGCTTCTTCGCCTCCGGGAGAATCGGCGAGCGGCAGCTTCCCAAAGGCGAAGATGCAAGCTGCTGCACACAGGCACAGTGTGGGCAGCCTTCAGACATAGAGAAAACAGTACTTTACCACTCTCCTGCCTTTTCCATGGTTATTCTATTGGAAAAGAACGAGTTTTGGACAACTACCTTTCATTCTTGCCAAACTCTTTGCAGACCTCCGTGCAAGCTTTAGAACAAGATTTTGGATGTTTTCTTTCCTGGCAGAGTTTCTCCTTGCAAGATATGGTGGAAAAGCTTTTGGCTGAGTGTAGAGCGGCAAGACACGCAGAAGACGCAGATACGCAGCTCTCCGAAGCTAAGTGCCGGTCCCGGGCTTCTTTCGGCACAAACCGCTCTCAGGAGCTCCCTGCGCTCGCCACAATGCTCTGTGTGCGAAGAAGCCGCTTCTTCGCCTCCGGGAGAATCGGCGAGCGGCAGCTTCCCAAAGGCGAAGATGCAAGCTGCTGCACACAGGCACAGTGTGGGCAGCCTTCAGACTTAGAGAAAACAGTACTTTACCACTCTCCTGCCTTTTCCATGGTTATTCTATTGGAAAAGAACGAGTTTTGGACAACTACCTTTCATTCTTGCCAAACTCTTTGCAGACCTCCGTGCAAGCTTTAGAACAAGATTTTGGATGTTTTCTTTCCTGGCAGAGTTTCTCCTTGCAAGATATGGTGGAAAAGCTTTTGGCTGAGTGTAGAGCGGCAAGACACGCAGAAGACGCAGATACGCAGCTCTCCGAAGCTAAGTGCCGGTCCCGGGCTTCTTTCGGCACAAACCGCTCTCAGGAGCTCCCTGCGCTCGCCACAATGCTCTGTGTGCGAAGAAGCCGCTTCTTCGCCTCCGGGAGAATCGGCGAGCGGCAGCTTCCCAAAGGCGAAGATGCAAGCTGCAGCACACAGGCACAGTGTGGGCAGCCTTCAGACTTAGAGAAAACAGTACTTTACCACTCTCCTGCCTTTTCCATGGTTATTCTCTTGGAAAAGAACGAGTTTTGGACAACTACCTTTCATTCTTGCCAAACTCTTTGCAGACCTCCGTGCAAGCTTTAGAACAAGATTTTGGATGTTTTCTTTCCTGGCAGAGTTTCTCCTTGCAAGATATGGTGGAAAAGCTTTTTGCTGAGTGTAGAGCGGCAAGACACGCAGAAGACGCAGATACGCAGCTCTCCGAAGCTAAGTGCCGGTCCCGGGCTTCTTTCGGCACAAACCGCTCTCAGGAGCTCCCTGCGCTCGCCACAATGCTCTGTGTGCGAAGAAGCCGCTTCTTCGCCTCCGGGAGAATCGGCGAGCGGCAGCTTCCCAAAGGCGAAGATGCAAGCTGCTGCACACAGGCACAGTGTGGGCAGCATTCAGACTTAGAGAAAACAGTACTTTACCACTCTCCTGCCTTTTCCATGGTTATTCTATTGGAAAAGAACGAGTTTTGGACAACTACCTTTCATTCTTGCCAAACTCTTTGCAGACCTCCGTGCAAGCTTTAGAACAAGATTTTGGATGTTTTCTTTCCTGGCAGAGTTTCTCCTTGCAAGATATGGTGGAAAAGCTTTTTGCTGAGTGTAGAGCGGCAAGACACGCAGAAGACGCAGATACGCAGCTCTGCGAAGCTAAGTGCCGGTCCCGGGCTTCTTTCGGCACAAACCGCTCTCAGGAGCTCCCTGCGCTCGCCACAATGCTCTGTGTGCGAAGAAGCCGCTTCTTCGCCTGCGGGAGAATCGGCGAGCGGCAGCTTCCCAAAGGCGAAGATGCAAGCTGCTGCACACAGGCACAGTGTGGGCAGCCTTCAGACTTAGAGAAAACAGTACTTTACCACTCTCCTGCCTTTTCCATGGTTATTCTATTGGAAAAGAACGAGTTTTGGACAACTACCTTTCATTCTTGCCAAACTCTTTGCAGACCTCCGTGCAAGCTTTAGAACAAGATTTTGGATGTTTTCTTTCCTGGCAGAGTTTCTCCTTGCAAGATATGGTTGAAAAGCTTTTGGCTGAGTGTAGAGCGGCAAGACACGCAGAAGACGCAGATACGCAGCTCTCCGAAGCTAAGTGCCGGTCCCGGGCTTCTTTCGGCACAAACCGCTCTCAGGAGCTCCCTGCGCTCGCCACAATGCTCTGTGTGCGAAGAAGCCGCTTCTTCGCCTCCGGGAGAATCGGCGAGCGGCAGCTTCCCAAAGGCGAAGATGCAAGCTGCAGCACACAGGCACAGTGTGGGCAGCCTTCAGACTTAGAGAAAACAGTACTTTACCACTCTCCTGCCTTTTCCATGGTTATTCTATTGGAAAAGAACGAGTTTTGGACAACTACCTTTCATTCTTGCCAAACTCTTTGCAGACCTCCGTGCAAGCTTTAGAACAAGATTTTGGATGTTTTCTTTCCTGGCAGAGTTTCTCCTTGCAAGATATGGTGGAAAAGCTTTTGGCTGAGTGTAGAGCGGCAAGACACGCAGAAGACGCAGATACGCAGCTCTGCGAAGCTAAGTGCCGGTCCCGGGCTTCTTTCGGCACAAACCGCTCTCAGGAGCTCCCTGCGCTCGCCACAATGCTCTGTGTGCGAAGAAGCCGCTTCTTCGCCTGCGGGAGAATCGGCGAGCGGCAGCTTCCCAAAGGCGAAGATGCAAGCTGCAGCACACAGGCACAGTGTGGGCAGCCTTCAGACTTAGAGAAAACAGTACTTTACCACTCTCCTGCCTTTTCCATGGTTATTCTATTGGAAAAGAACGAGTTTTGGACAACTACCTTTCATTCTTGCCAAACTCTTTGCAGACCTCCGTGCAAGCTTTAAAACAAGATTTTGGATGTTTTCTTTCCTGGCAGAGTTTCTCCTTGCAAGATATGGTGGAAAAGCTTTTTGCTGAGTGTAGAGCGGCAAGACACGCAGAAGACGCAGATACGCAGCTCTCCGAAGCTAAGTGCCGGTCCCGGGCTTCTTTCAGCACAAACCGCTCTCAGGAGCTCCCTGCGCTCGCCACAATGCTCTGTCTGCGAAGAAGCCGCTTCTTCGCCTCCGGGAGAATCGGCGAGCGGCAGCTTCCCAAAGGCGAAGATGCAAGCTGCAGCACACAGGCACAGTGTGGGCAGCCTTCAGACTTAGAGAAAACAGTACTTTACCACTCTCCTGCCTTTTCCATGGTTATTCTATTGGAAAAGAACGAGTTTTGGACAACTACCTTTCATTCTTGCCAAACTCTTTGCAGACCTCCGTGCAAGCTTTAGAACAAGATTTTGGATGTTTTCTTTCCTGGCAGAGTTTCTCCTTGCAAGATATGGTGGAAAAGCTTTTGGCTGAGTGTAGAGCGGCAAGACACGCAGAAGACGCAGATACGCAGCTCTCCGAAGCTAAGTGCCGGTCCCGGGCTTCTTTCGGCACAAACCGCTCTCAGGAGCTCCCTGCGCTCGCCACAATGCTCTGTGTGCGAAGAAGCCGCTTCTTCGCCTCCGGGAGAATCGGAGAGCGGCAACTTCCCAAAGGCGAAGATGCAAGCCGCACCACGCAGGCACAGTGTGGGCAGAATTCAGACTTAGAGAAAACAGTACTTTACCACTCTCCTGCCTTTTCCATGGTTATTATATTGGAAAAGAACGAGTTTTGGACAACTACCTTTCATTCTTGCAAAACTCTTTGCAGACCTCCGTGCAAGCTTTAGAACAAGATTTTGGATGTTTTCTTTCCTGGCAGAGTTTCTCCTTGCAAGATATGCTGGAAAAGCTTTTTGCTGAGTGTTGAGCGGCAAGACACGCAGAACACGCAGATACGCAGCTCTCCGAAGCTAAGTGCCGGTCCCGGGCTTCCTTCGGCAGAAGTCGCTCTTAGGTGCTCACCACGACCGGCCCAATGCTCTGTGCGCGAAGAAGCCGCTTCTTCGCCTGCGGGAGAATCGGCGAGCGGCAGCTTCCCAAAGGCGAAGATGCAAGCCGCACCATGCAGGCACAGTGTGGGCAGCATTCAGACTTAGAGAAACCAGTACTTTACCACTCTCCTGCCTTTTCCATTGCTATTATATTGGAAAAGAACGAGTTTTGGACAACTACCTTTCATTCTTGCAAAACTCTTTGCAGACCTCCGTGCAAGCTTTAGAACAAGATTTTGGATGTTTTCTTTCCTGCAGAGTTTCTCTTTGCAAGATATGGTGGAAAAGCTTTTGGCTGAGTGTTGAGCGGCAAGACACGCAGAAGACGCAGATACGCAGCTCTCTGAAGCTAAGTGCCGGTCCACGGCTTCTTTCGGCAGAAGCCGCTCTTAGGTGCTCACCGCGACCGGCCCAATGCTCTGTGCGCGAAGAAGCCGCTTCTTCGCCTCCGGGAGAATTGGCGAGCGGCAGCTTCCCAAAGGCGAAGATGCAAGCCGCACCACGCAGGCACAGTGTGGGCAGCCTTCAGACTTAGAGAAAACAGTACTTTACCACTCTCCTGCCTTTTCCATGGTTATTCTATTGGAAAAGAACGAGTTTTGGACAACTACCTTTCATTCTTGCAAAACTCTTTGCATACCTCCGTGCAAGCTTTAGAACAAGATTTTGGATTTTTTCTTTCCTGGCAGAGTTTCTCTTTGCCAGATATGCTGGAAAAGCTTTTTGCTGAGTGTCAACTGGTAAGACACGCAGAAGACGCAGATACGCAGCTCTCCGAAGCTAAGTGCCGGTCCCGGGCTTCTTTCGGCACAAACCGCTCTTAGGTGCTCACCGCGACCGGCCCAATGCTCTGTGCGCGAAGAAGCCGCTTCTTCGCCTCCGGGAGAATCGGCGAGCGGCAGCTTCCCAAAGGCGAAGATGCAAGCCGCACCATGCAGGCACAGTGTGGGCAGCATTCAGACTTCGAGAAAACAGTACTTTACCACTCTCCTGCCTTTTCCATTGCTATTATATTGGAAAAGAACGAGTTTTGGACAACTACCTTTCATTCTTGCAAAACTCTTTGCAGACCTCCGTGCAAGCTTTAGAACAAGATTTTGGATGTTTTCTTTCCTGGCAGAGTTTCTCTTTGCAAGAAATGCTGGAAAAGCTTTTTGCTGAGTGTTGAGCGGCAAGACACGCAGAAGACGCAGATACGCAGCTCTCCGAAGCTAAGTGCCGGTCCACGGCTTCTTTCGGCAGAAGCCGCTCTTAGGTGCTCACCGCGACCGGCCCAATGCACTGTGCGCGAAGAAGCCGCTTCTTCGCCTCCGGGAGAATCGGCGAGCGGCAGCTTCCTAAAGGCGAAGATGCAAGCTGCAGCACACAGGCACAGTGTGGGCAGCATTGAGACTTAGACAAAACAGTACTTTACCACTCTCCTGCCTTTTCCATTGCTATTATATTGGAAAAGAACGAGTTTTGGACAACTACCTTTCATTCTTGCAAAACTCTTTGCAGACCTCCGTGCAAGCTTTAGAACAAGATTTTGGATGTTTTCTTTGCTGGCAGAATTTCTCCTTGCAAGATATGGTGGAAAAGCTTTTTGCTGAGTGTAGAGCGGCAAGACACGCAGAAGACGCAGATACGCAGCTCTCCGAAGCTAAGTGCCGGTCCCGGGCTTCTTTCGGCCCAAACCGCTCTTAGGTGCTCACCGCGACCGGCCCAATGCTCTGTGCGCGAAGAAGCCGCTTCTTCGCCTCCGGGAGAATCGGCGAGCGGCAGCTTCCCAAAGGCGAAGATGCAAGCCGCACCATGCAGGCACAGTGTGGGCAGCATTCAGACTTAGAGAAAACAGTACTTTACCACTCTCCTGCCTTTTCCATTGCTATTATATTGGAAAAGAACGAGTTTTGGACAACTACCTTTCATTCTTGCCAAACTCTTTGCAGACCTCCGTGCAAGCTTTAGAACAAGATTTTGGATGTTTTCTTTCCTGGCAGAGTTTCTCTTTGCAAGAAATGCTGGAAAAGCTTTTTGCTGAGTGTAGAGCGGCAAGACACGCAGAAGACGCAGATACGCAGCTCTCCGAAGCTAAGTG